>NC_088421.1:26153644-26341144 GCF_034236695.1 Oncorhynchus nerka | reverse complement strand
TGAGATGTGTGACCCCTACGGCACTACTGACTGAGTCACCGCTGTCCACACCGTCACACATACACACACGCACACACACACACACACACACACACACACGCACACACACACACACACACACACACACACACACACACACACACACACAATCACACACACACAATTTTTATTTACATGGCACCCTTAAGAGTCACATACATACATATTGTGTCTCATCCAATCAAAGATCCCGACACTGTGGAGTGATAAGCTGGCTCTGGTTGGTTGAGCAGAACAGCTGTTGCCATGCCATTGTGCACAAAATGGCTACCCTTCAGATCCCTGTAGTACAAGCATTCTACCTGGTCACCACAGTGAGAGCCTCCCATCCACTCCCCTTCCCTCTCCCCTCTTCTCCTCTCCTTCTCTCTTCTTTCCCCATCCTCTCCTCTCCTTCCCTCTTCTTTCACCTATCCTCTCCTCTCCTTCCCTCTTCTTTCATCTCCTCTCCCCTTCCCTCTTCTTTCATCTCCTCTCCCCTCCTCTCCCCTTCCCTCTTCTTTCATCTCCCCTCCTCTCCCCTTCTCTCTTCTTTCCCCTATCCTCTCCTCTCCTTCCCTCTTATTTCATCTCCTCTCCTCTCATCTCCCTCCCCTTCTCTCTTCTTTCCCCTCCTCTCCTCTCATCTCCCCCTTCTCTCTTCTTTCCCCCATCCTCTCCTCTCATCTCCCTCCCCTTCTCTCTTCTTTCCCCTCCCTCTCCTCTCATCTCCCTCCCCTTCTCTCTTCTTTCCCCTCCTCTCCTCTCATCTCCCTCCCCTTCTCTCTTCTTTCCCCCATCCTATCCTCTCATCTCCCTCCCCCTTCTCTCTTCTTTCCCCTATCCTCTCCTCTCATCTTCCTCCCCTTCTCTCTTCTTTCCCCTCCTCTCCTCTCATCTCCCCTTCTCTCTTCGTTCCCCCATCCTCTCCTCTCCCCCATTCTCTCTTCTTTCCCCATCCTCTCATCTCCCTCCCCTTCTCTCTTCTTTCCCCCCTCCTCTCCTCTCATCTCCCCCTTCTCTCTTCGTTCCCCCATCCTCTCCTCTCCCCATTCTCTCTTCTTTCCCCTCCTCTCCTCTCATCTCCCCCTTCTCTCTTCGTTCCCCCATCCTCTCCTCTCCTCTCCCCCATTCTCTCTTCTTTCCCCCATCCTCTCCTCTTATCTCCCTCCCTTCCATCTTCTTTCCCCTCCCCTCCCCTCCTCTCCTTTGGTTCTTGCAACACAGATCTCTGCAGTGTGATTACAACTAAGTCTGATAGGAAACTACAGCGGCTGGAATTCAACTGAACCCACCATAGCATTGTTTCCCTTGTTTTCACACTACTGCTACACACACATTTCTGATTAGGAAAACTGGAAGCATCTACCTCACTGTGTAAATGAAATGACTCCCTAACAACAGTACTTCTCTTTCAGCAGATTGCATGAAACTGTGACTCAAAGGAAAATCACAAATCAGAACGTGGTGGTTGTTCGTCTGACTAACCTTCCTCTCTCTCTCTCTCTCTCTCTCTCTCTCTCTCTCTCTCTCTCTGTCTGTTTCTCTCTCTCTGTCTCTGTCTCTCTCTCCTCCTCTTCCTCTGTCGGATCACCTCATATAGAGGTGTTAGTGGGAGGAGCTCTCTCCATGACCCTGTGCCTGCTGACCACACCCAGATTCCCCCTAACCCCGCCCTCCAGCATGGCGCTGTCACTCTGGCTGCTGTGTACCTGTGCTGTCACCTCCCTGCTCATCGCCCCCTCTGCTCAAGGTTGGTACTGCACTGCATTCTCCTAATCCTGTCAATGTACCAATGGGTTTACATTGTGTGTGCGTGTGTATGTGTGTGCATGTGTGTGTGCGTGTGTGTGTGGACAGATTGTTACTTCTCATAATAATTGAATATGAATAACATGGTGACTCTATGTGAAGGAAGGTTAAAAGGTACTGGCTTGCTGAATAAGCCAGAGGTCATGGATGAAGAAGGTTTTATGAAGCAGCTTGTAGGTGGGAGTGCCGTGTGTGTGTTTCCATGCAGGTAGTTGTTGTCTCAGTGTGTAATCAATCAATCAACTTTATTTTATAAAGCCATTTTTACAAGCAGATGTCACAAAGTGCTATACAGAAACCCACCCTAAAATCCCAAACAGCAAGCAATGCAGATGTAGAAGCAGGATGGCTAGGAAAAACTCCCTAGAAAGGAAGGAACCTAGGAAGAGGAACACAAGGCTCTGAGGAGTGGCCAGTCCTGTTCTGGCTGTGCCGGTTGTACATGGCCATGAAGGCCAGATGAATGTCCATGATGGTTGGTCATGGTGTGTGAGGGGGATCCCTGCATGTAATGGTGCCATATGTGGAACCTCTCACAATGTGCCATGAGAGCGTGTGTGTGTGTCCGCACCGCCTGCATGTGTGTGTGTGTGTGTCCGCACCGCCTGCATGTGTGTGTGTGTGTCCCCGCACCGCCTGCATGTGTGTGTGTCCGCACCGCCTGCATGTGTGTGTGTGTGTGTGTCCCCGCATCGCCTGCATGTGTGTGTGTGTGTGTCACCGCACCGCCTGCATGTGTGTGTGTGTGTCCCCACACCGCCTGCATGTGTGTGTGTGTGTCCCCGCACCGCCTGAATGTGTGTGTGTGTGTGTGTGTGTCCGCACCGCCTGCATGTGTGTGTGTGTGTGTGTTTGTCCCCACACCGCCTGCGTGTGTGTGTGTGTCCACACCGCCTGCATGTGTGTGTGGGTGGGTGCCAGCTGGTTTAACCCCAGCAGCAGGTGACCTGTTTGGGCCACAGTGGTGCTGCAGGGCGTGTGTGTGGCGGGGAAGATGGGGGAGGTAGAGCTAAAGGGACGGGGAGGTGTTGAGGGATGTCCTGTTAGTACCCTTCCACACGGACAGCTGTGTGCTCTCAGTTAGGACACTGAGAGCAGAGAGGGAGGGAGGGATATGGTGGAGGAAGAAAGAGAAAGAGAGAAAAAACAAGGTTAATTTTAGGCGCTGTAAGATTCAGAGATGAGTAGGGAAGAGAGGGAGGGATGAAGAGAAAGAGAGAGAAATCCAGAAGAAAGCCGTTAGACACAGTGCGCTGAGCCGGCGCAGGATATCCTGGGCCGAAGAGACGCACTGGAGACCAGGAGCGCTGAGCCGGCACAATCCGCGCACAGGGCTGTGGATGCGTACCGGAGACACAGTACGTGTAACCGCAAAGCAATGGTGCCTGAAGGGTCACACGCTCCTCAAAGCGACTGTCTTGCTCCAGACTCCAACCCCTCCAAACTCTTTTGTCCCTCTCCACTGCCAACCACTCCTCGCTCAAACGGTCCAAGAATTCCTCCTCAGTCTCGGATCCCTCTGCACCGACGCCCACGTCATCTGCCCCCCCCAAAACATTTTTGGGGCTACCTCTCGGGTTTCCGTCGTGTCCTCTCCTCCTGACCACGCCGCTTGATCCGTTTGTGGTGGGATCTTCTGTTACGTCTGGCGCTAGATGAATGAAACCAAAGCGCAGCGTGGAAAGTGTTCATGATTTTTAATACTGAACTCCGACAAAACAACAAAATACCAAACCGAACATAAAGTTCTGCAGGGCTAGACAGCAACTATGCAAAAACAAGATCCCACAATCTAAGGTGGGAAAAAGGACTGCCTAAGTATGATCCCCAATCAGAGACAACGATAGACAGCTGCCTCTGATTGGGAACCATACCCGGCCAACAAAGAAATAGAAAAACTAGAATGCCCCACCCAAATCACACCCCAACCTAACCAAGTAGACTAATAGTCTCTGTTCACAGACTCAAACATACCCCACAGAGCCCCAGGACAGCAACACAATTAAGACCAACCAAATAATGAGAAAACAAAAAGATAATAACTTGACACATTGGAAATATTTAACAAAAAACATAGCAAACTAGAATGCTATTTGGCCCTAAACAGAGAGTACACAGTGGGAGAATAACTGACCACTGTGACTGACCCAAACTTAAGATAAACTTTGCCTATGTACAGACTCAGTGAGCATAGCCTTGCTATTGAGAAAGGTCGCCGTAGGCAGACCTGGCTGTCAAGAGAAGACAAACTATGTGCACACTGCCCACAAAATGAGGTGGAAACTGAGCTGCACTTCCTAACCTCCTGCCAAATGTATGACCATATTAGAGACACTTATTTCCCTCAGATTACACAGATCCACAAAGAATTTGAAAACAAACCCAATTTTGATAAACTCCCATATCTACTGGGTGAAATACCACAGTGTGCCATCACAGCAGCAAGATTTGTGACCTGTTGCCGCAAGAAAAGGTCAACCAGTGAAGAACAAATAACATTGTAAATACAACCCATATTTATTTATTTTCCCTTTTGTACTTTAACCATTTGTACATCGGTCCAACACTGTATACGGGGTGGCAGGGTAGCCTAGTGGTTAGAGCGTTGGACTAGTAACCGAAAGGTTGCAAGTTCGAATCCCCGAGCTGACAAGGTACAAATCTGTCGTTCTGCCCCTGAACAGGCAGTTAACCCACTGTTCCTAGGCTGTCATTGAAAATAAGAATTTGTTCTTAACTGATTTGCCAAGTAAAATAAAGGTAAATAAGAAAATAAAAAATACAGTTGAAGTCAGAAGTTTACACCTTAGCCAAATACATTTAAACTCAGGTTTTCACAATTCCTGACATTTAATCCTGATATAAATTCCCTGTATTAGGTCAGTTAGGATCACCACTTTATTTTAAGAATGTCAGAATAATAATAAAGAGAGTGATTTATTTCAGCTTTCATTTCTTTCATCGCATTCCCAGTGGGTCAGAAGTTTATATACACTCAATTAGTATTTGGTAGCTGATAGAGGAATTCTAAATTCCTATGTGTTTTGTAGCCAAAACCAAATTCACACTCTTATCTATTTCATGATAAGTTGTACGTTTATCATTTTGCATGAATTAGCAAGAGACCAGTCTTAAAAACAAGTTCAGCATTTATTCTTGATGAGTACTGACCCAAAATACAAAGAACATTACATTTTAAAGAGAGAACATAAAATGACGTCATCAGTTTCACACTCTCTCCCATCCTCACAAAAGCATAGTGTACTCAGGTCTGGAGAGCGTCTGCTAAATGACTTAAATGTAATGTAAATGTAATCCCCTCATAAAACTACATTCCAACCTGTCTAAAAGATATACTTTTCTCCACTAATGGAACCCAATCCAAACATTCTTATCTGTCTGAAAAGCTATCTCATCTCTCACCCTTAAACCCGCAAGGTACAGACAATTAATTTGTTTTTACTTACATTTTCAGTAACAGCTTAACCAAGAGCCCATACATTTCATATCATAACATAATAGTATTAGAATAAATGGTTCTAATCAAGAATGCATACATAATTAATCATTTCAACTATAATTTCCTCTAACAGTAGCACTGCCTTTAAATTGTTTAACTTGGTTCAAACATTTCTGGTAGCCTTCCACAAGCTTCCCACAATAATTTTGGCCCATTCCTCCTGACAGAGCTGGTGTAACTGAGTCAAATTTTCTATGGGATTGTGATGGCCACTCCAATACCTTGACTTTGTTGTCCTTAACCTATTTTGCCACAAATTTGGAAGTATGCTTGGGGTCATTGTCCATTTGGAAGACCCATTTGCGACCAAGCTTTAACTTCCTGACTGATGTCTTGAGATGTTGCTTCAATATATCCACATAATCCACATAACTCCTCCCTATATTTGTTTTATTCACTGCCCTAGCATACTCCACCAATCCGGATGTCCTAGCCGTGTCTGAATCCTGGCTTAGGAAGACCACCAAAAACCTTGAAATTTCCATTCCTAACTATAACATTTTCCGACAAGATAGAACTGCCAAAGGGGGCGGTGTTGCAATTTACTGCAAAGATAACCTGCAGAGTTCTGTCTTACTATCCAGGTCTGTACCCAAACAATTTGAGCTTCTACTTCTAAAAATTAACCTTTCCTGGAACAAGTCTCTCACCGTTGCCGCTTGCTATAGACCACCCTCTGCCCCCAGCTGTGCCCTCAACACCATATGTGAATTGATTGCCCCCCATCTATCTTCAGAGCTCGTGCTGCTAGGTGACCTAAACTGGGACATGCTTAACACCCCGGCCATCCTACAATCTAAGCTTGATGCCCTCAATCTCAAACAATTTATCAATGAACCTACCAGATATAACCCCAAATCCGTAAACACGGGCACCCTCATAGATATCATCCTAACTAACTCACCCTCCAAATACACCTCTGCTGTTTTCAAATAAGATCTCAGCGATCACTGCCTCATTGCCTGCATCCGTAATGGGTCTGCGAGCAAACGACCACTCCTCATCACTGTCAAATGCTCCCTAAAACACTTCTGCGAGCAGGCTTTTCTAATCGACCTGGCCGGGGTATCCTGGAACGACACTGACCTCATCCCGACAGTGGAGGATGCCTGGTTATTCTTTAAAAGTGCCTTCCTCACCATCTTAAATAGGCATGTCCCATTCAAAAAATGTAGAACCAGGAATAGATATAGCCCTTGGTTCACTCCAGACCTGTCTGCCCTTGACCAGCACAAAAACATCCTGTGGCATTCTGCATTAGCATCAAATAGCCTCTGTGATATGCAACTTTTCAGGGAAGTTAGGTACCAATATACACAGGCAGTTAGGAAAGCTAAGGCTAGCTTTTTTAAACAGAAATTTGCCAAACCAACCCGCGGGAAACTGACCATCCTACCGATCCTTGACTTCGGCGATGTCATCTATAAAATAGCCTCCAACACTCTACTCAGCAAACTGGATGTAGTCTATCACAGTGCCATCCGTTTTGTCACCAAAGCCCCATATACTACCCACCACTGCGACCTGTATGCTCTCGTTGGCTGGCCCTCGCTTCATACTCGTCGCCAAACCCACTGGCTACAGGTTATCTACAAGTCTCTGCTAGGTCACCATAGCAGCACCCACTCGTAGCACACGCTCCAGCGGGTATATCTCACTGGTCACCCCCAAAGCCAATTCCTCCTTTGGTCGCCTTTCCTTCCAGTTCTCTGCTGCCACTGACTGGAACGAACTACAAAAATCACTGAAGCTGGAGATTCCCATCTCCCTCACTAGCTTTAAGAACCAGCTGTCAGAGCAGCTCACAGATCACTGCACCTGTTCATAGCCCATCTGTATACAGCCCATCTATCTACCTCATTCCCATACTGTATTTATTTGTTTTGCTCCTTTTGCACCCCAGTATCTCTACTTGCACATCCATCTTTTGCACATCTACCATTCCAGTGTTTAATTGCCATATTGTAATTACTTTGCCACCATTACTTTGCCAACTGCTATGCTTTATCTTGGCCAGGTCGCAGTTGCAAATGAGAACTTGTTCTCAACTAGCTTACCTGGTTAAATAATGGTGAAATTAAAAATAAAATAAAAATGTTTTTCCTACCTCATGAAGCCATCTATTTTGTGAAGTGCACCAGTCCTTCCTGCAGCAAAGCACCTCCACAATATGATGCTGCCACCCCCGTGCTTCACGGTTGGGATGGTGTTCTTTGGCTTGCAAGCCTCTCCCTTTTTCCTCCGAACATTGGGCATTCTGACCAAACAGTTCTATTTTTGTGTCAACAGACCAGAGGACATTTCTCCATGTGCAGTTGTAGTGCAAACCGTAGTCTGGCTTTTTTATGTATGTTTTGAAGCAGTGGCTTCTTCCTTGCTGAGCGGTCTTTCAGGTTATGTCGTTCATAGTACGTTCAAAGTATGTTCATCTCACATTTACATTTACATTTAAGTCATTTAGCAGACGCTCTTATCCAGAGCGACTTACAAATTGGTGCATTCACCTTATGACATCCAGTGGAGCAGCCACTTTACAATAGTGCATCTAAATCTTTTAAGGGGGGTGAGAAGGATTACTTTATCCTATCCTAGGTATTCCTTAAAGAGGTGGGGTTTCAGGTGTCTCCGGAAGGTGGTGATTGACTCCGCTGTCCTGGCGTCGTGAGGGAGTTTGTTCCACCATTGGGGGGCCAGAGCAGTGAACAGTTTTGACTGGGCTGAGCGGGAACTGTACTTCCTCAGTGGTAGGGAGGCGAGCAGGCCAGAGGTGGATGAACGCAGTGCCCTTGTTTGGGTGTAGGGCCTGATCAGAGCCTGGAGGTACTGAGGTGCCGTTCCCCTCACAGCTCCGTAGGCAAGCACCATGGTCTTGTAGCGGATGCGAGCTTCAACTGGAAGCCAGTGGAGAGAGCGGAGGAGCGGGGTGACGTGGAGAGAACTTGGGAAGGTTGAACACCAGACGGGCTGCGGCGTTCTGGATGAGTTGTAGGGGTTTAATGGCACAGGCAGGGAGCCCAGCCAACAGCGAGTTTCAGTAATCCAGACGGGAGATGACAAGTGCCTGGATTAGGACCTGCGCCGCTTCCTGTGTGAGGCAGGGTCGTACTCTGCGGATGTTGTAGAGCATGAACCTACAGGAACGGGCCACCGCCTTGATGTTAGTTGAGAACGACAGGGTGTTGTCCAGGATCATGCCAAGGTTCTTAGCGCTCTGGGAGGAGGACACAGTGGAGTTGTCAACCGTGATGGCGAGATCATGGAACGGGCAGTCCTTCCCCGGGAGGAAGAGCAGCTCCGTCTTGCCGAGGTTCAGCTTGAGGTGGTGATCCGTCATCCACACTGATATGTCTGCCAGACATGCAGAGATGCGATTCGCCACCTGGTCATCAGAAGGGGGAAAGGAGAAGATTAATTGTGTGTCGTCTGCATAGCAATGATAGGAGAGACCATGTGAGGTTATGACAGAGCCAAGTGACTTGGTGTATAGCGAGAATAGGAGAGGGCCTAGAACAGAGCCCTGGGGGACACCAGTGGTGAGAGCACGTGGTGAGGAGACGGATTCTCGCCACGCCACCTGGTAGGAGCGACCTGTCTAGGAGACAGAATGCGTTTCCTTCCTGAGCGGTATGACAGCTGCGTGGTTCCATGGTGTTTATACTTGCGTACTATTGTTTGTACAGATGAACGTGGCACCAATTGCTCCCAAGGATGAACCAGACTTGTGGAGGTCTACAATTTTTTTTTATCTGAGGTGTTGGCTGATTTCTTTTGATTTTCCCATGATGTCAAGCAAAGAGTCACTGAGTTTGAAGGTAGGCCTTGACATACAGCCACAAGTACACCTGCAAATGACTCAAATTATGTCAATTAGCCTATCAGAAACTTCTAAAGCCATAACATAATTTTCTGGAATTTTCCAAGCTGTTTAAAGGCAGTCAACTTAATGTATGTAAACTTCTGACCTACTGGAATTGTGATACAGTGAATTCTAAGTGAAATAATCTGTCTGTAAACAATCGTTGGAAAAATGACTTGTGTCATGCACAAAGTAGATGTCCTAACCGACTTGCCAAAACTATAGTTTGTTAACAAGAAATTTGTGGAGTGGTTTAAAAACAAGTTTTAATGTCTCCAACCTAAGTGTATGTAAACTTCCGACTTCAACTGTATATTCATAATATGACATTTGTAATGTCTTTATTCTTTTGGAACTTCTGTGAGTGTAATGCTTACTGCTCATTTTTATTGTTTATTTCACTTTAGTTTATTATCTACTTCACTTGCTTTGGCAATGTTAACATATGTTTCCCATGCCAATAAGCCCCTTGAATTGAAAATGAATTGAATTGAATTGAGAGAGAGTGCGAGAGAGAGAGAGAGTTAATTTTTATTGTTTATTTCACTTTATATATTCACTTTATATATTATCTACCTCACTTGCTTTGGCAATGTTAATGTGATTTTAATGTGAGTGCTTGCTGATGTGTTCTCTCTCTCTCTCTCTCTCTGTTTCTCTCTCTGTTTCTCTCTCTCTCTCTCTCTCTCTCTCTCTATCTCTCTCTCTCTCTATCTCTGTCTCTCAATTCAATTCAAGGGGCTTTATTGGCATGGGAAACATGTGTTAACATTACCAAAGCAAGTGAGGTAGATAATTTACAAAAGTGAAATAAACACTCTCTCTCTCTCTCTCTCTGTCTCTCTGTCTCTCTGTCTCTTTAATTTGCCAGGTTTTGCTGCATTGTGTTTATGTGATGTACTCAGTGTTGCATTGGACACCACCTGATTTATCAACTGTGTGTGTGCGTGTATGTGTGTGTTGCTCGCTTGCTCGTGTTTGTCTGCAGACTGTGTGTGCGTGCGTGTATGTGTGTGTTGCTCACTTGCTCGTGTTTGTCTGCAGACTGTGTGTGCGTGCGTGTATGTGTGTGTTGCTCGCTTGCTTGCTCGTGTTTGTCTGCAGACTGTGTGTGCGTGCGTGTATGTGTGTGTTGCTCACTTGCTCGTGTTTGTCTGCAGACTGTGTGTGCGTGCGTGTATGTGTGTGTTGCTCGCTTGCTCGTGTTTGTCTGCAGACTGTGTGTGCGTGCGTGTATGTGTGTGTTGCTCACTTGCTCGTGTTTGTCTGCAGACTGTGTGTGCGTGCGTGTATGTGTGTGTTGCTCGCTTGCTCGTGTTTGTCTGCAGACTGTGTGTGCGTGCGTGTATGTGTGTGTTGCTCGCTTGCTCGTGTTTGTCTGCAGACTGTGTGTGCGTGCGTGTATGTGTGTGTTGCTCGCTTGCTCGTGTTTGTCTGCAGACTGTGTGTGTGTGTTGCTCGCTTGCTTGTGTTTGTCTGCAGACTGTGTGTGTGTGCCGCCCACATCTGTGTGTGCATGAGAGCCTCCAGCTGTCTGTGTGACCTGGCACTAGAGAAGTATTAATAATGCATTAATAATCAATTGAGTGTTAAATATGTTCTGCCCTGAGCACAGGCACAGCGTTTGATTGGACCAAATGAAGAAAACCCTTTCTGATGGTTCCATCGATCAACTCCCCTGGCTGTGGTACAGAAACACACACACAACCAGACACACACGCACACAAACATACACACCCAGAGGTTAACTTTCAGAGTGCTGTTTACTGTAGTGTGAGAGGGAGAGAGGGATGAAAGAGTGAGGAGGGGAGGGAGAAAAGGAAAGGAAATAGAGACAAACGGAGAGAGGTAAATAATGATGGGGAAGAGAGAGGTAGAAGGAATACAGAGGTAGAGAGAAGAGAGCGGTAGAGGGAAGAGAGAGGTAGAGGGAAGAGAGAGGTAGAGGGAATAGAGGTAGAGGAAGAGAGGGGTAGAGGAAGAGATAAGTAGAGGGATGAGAGAGGTAGAGGGAATAGAGAGGTAGGTGGAAGAGAGAGGTAGAGGAAGAGAGAGGTAGAGGGAAGAGAGAGGTAGAGGGAAGATAGAGGTAGAGGGAAGAGAAAGGTGGAGGGAAGAGACAGGTAGAGGGAAGAGAGAGGTGGAGGGAAGAGAGAGGTGGAGGGAAGAGAGAGGTGGAGGGAAAAGAGAGGTAGAGGGAAGAGAGAGGTGGAGGGAAGAGAGAGGTGGAGGGAAGAGAGAGGTAGATGTTAGAGCAAGGTAGATGGAAGAGAGATGTAGAGGGAAGAGACAGGTAGAGGTTAGAGACAGGTAGAGGGAAGAGACAGGTAGAGGGAAGAGACAGGTAGAGGGAAGAAACAGGTGGAGGGAAGAGACAGGTAGAGGGAAGAGACAGGTAGAGGGAAGAGAGAGGTAGAGGGAAGAGACAGGTAGAGGGAAGAGACAGGTGGAGGGAAGAGACAGGTAGAGGGAAGAGACAGGTAGAGGGAAGAGACAGGTAGAGGGAAGAGAAAGGTGGAGGGAAGAGACAGGTAGAGGGAAGAGACAGGTAGAGGGAAGAGACAGGTAGAGGGAAGAGAAAGGTGGAGGGAAGAGACAGGTAGAGGGAAGAGACAGGTAGAGGGAAGAGACAGGTAGAGGGAAGAGACAGGTAGAGGGAAGAGAAAGGTGGAGGGAAGAGACAGGTAGAGGGAAGAGACAGGTAGAGGTAAGAGAGAGGTAGAGGAAGAGCAAGCTAGAGGGAAGAGAGAGGTAGAGGGAAGAGACAGGTAGAGGGAAGAGACAGGTAGAGGAAGAGCAAGGTAGAGGGAAGAGAGAGGTAGAGGGAAGAGAGAGGTAGAGGAAGGGCAAGCTAGAGGGAAGAGACAGGTAGAGGAAGAGCAAGGTAGAGGGAAGAGACAGGTAGAGGGAAGAGAGAGATAGAGGGAAGAGAGGTAGAGGGAAGAGACAGGTAGAGGGAAGAGAGAGATAGAGGGAAGAGACAGGTAGAGGAAGAGCAAGGTAGAGGGAAGAGAGGTAGAGGGAAGAGAGGTAGAGGGAAGAGAGGGGTAGAGGGAAGAGGGGTATCCTGATGTTGGCTCCTTCCTGTGCTGACTTTTAGACTAGACATCATTACCAGTCTAATCACTACTTATTACAGACCTGCAGGATCACCAAGCTCTGCTCCTCTACAGCGCTCCTCACTCCACTACGCATCCTAATGTTAATCCCAAACTCTAACATTTACTCCAAACATGCACAATTCCTACATTTTAAATGTACCCCTAACCAGACCTGGGCTTAAATAGTATTTGTTTGATTGAACCTGCCTGGAGTGTCATATCGGCGGGGTTTGCACTTTTGGGGCTATTCCATTGGTTCCCTTGTGCCAGGCATGCTCAATCAAGGGCAGCTAACAGCTAACACATGTAAATGTAATGTAAACGTTATGTTTACCCTACACATACAAATAGGCCTACCACTAACATGCTAAATGTGTACGCTTACACTATAATGTTTACATTCTGCCATATATTGTAGATGTTAAATGATTCAATTGAAGTAAGGGAGCAGTACCAAAAATATATTTATTATGAGTAGATATAAAGTAACCAACACTAAAACACACCCATACCAACGGTCATACACACACTCCCTGTCCCAGTCTCAACATATTGACATGCCTACCCTGTCCTGCTGATTCCACACACCACTAGTTACAAATGTAGAGCCGAGAATGAGCCGTGTTGTGTTCTGAAAGCCCATTAGGCCTGGTTAATGTGGCAGGAAAGCATCACTTCCCATCGCAGGCAGCTGCACTACATACACATGATGAAGCCCAGACACCCAGCGCAGATTTAGCTACCGCACTGTGAGGCGAGGCACTGTGTGTGTGTGTGTGTGTGTGTGTGTGTGTGTGTGTGTGTGTGTGTGTGTGTGTGTGTGTCACTGGTGGCGGCGTGGGCCATTACCAGGCCGTTAGCGTGCGTGCGTGTGTGTGCGTGTATGTGTGCGAGTCCCATCTGTCAGGATGCGGCCCAGCCCCAGCTGACTGGTGAAGCGTTTGCTCTCAGATCAGTCTGTGGAAAGGCCTCCAGTCCCTTACTGCACACATCTTCCTCTTCCCCTTTTCCTCCCTCCCTTCTCTCCCTTTGTATATGCTCTTATCCAGAGAGACTTACAGCCTTGCTCAGGGGTACATCGGCAGATTCTTCACGTAGTCGGTTAGGGGACTCAAACCAGTGACTTTTCGGTTTCTGGCCCAACCGCTGGGCTGCCTGCTGCCCATGGTTCCATCTATTTCCCTTTAGAGTGGAGATCTGTAGGATCTATATATTTATGGTAATTTATGGTAGTGTTTTTGTGATAGATCTCATGGAGAGACCCACCATCATCTCCTGTTGATCCTGCTGTTTCTCCCTTTCCTCCCCTCCTGCCTCCCCTTTTCTATCTTGTTACGATCTCTGCTTCATACTAGTGCTCTGTTCTCCATGCCTCCTCTCTCATTTTCATCCAATCTCTCTGCTTGCTCTCTTCACTCCAATCTCTCGCTGTCTCTCTCTCCCCTGTCCCCTCATCCCCCTCTCCCTGCTTCGTGACTTCCACTCTCAGCTACCACAGCTACCCCTTCTCCTGTCCTCTCCCCTCCACTCCGCCTATTCTATTCAATTCAATTGAAGGGCTTTATTGTCATGGGAAACATATGTTAACATTACTAAAGCAAGTGAACTAGATAATATACATAAGTGAAGGAAACAATACATATTAACAGTAAACATTACACTCACAAAAGTTCCAAAAGAATAAAGACATTACAAATATCATATTATGTACAAATAGTTAAAGTACAAAAGGGAAAATAAATAAACATAAATATGGGTTGCATTTGTAATGGTGTTTGTTCACAAATCTTGCTGCTGTGATGGCACGCTGTGGTATTTCACTAAATAGATATGGAAGTTTATCAAAATTGGATTTGTTTTCAAATTCTTTGTGGGTTTGTGTAATCGGAAGTATGTATCTCTAATATGGTCAAACATTAGGCAGGATGTTAGGAAGTGCAGCTCAATTTCGGCCTCATTTTGTGGGCAGTGTGCACATAGTCTGTCTTCTCTTGAGAGCCAGGTCTGCCTACGGCGGCCTTTCTCAATAGCAAGGCTATGCTTACTGAGTCTTACTGAGAATTTTACAGCTCTTTTCTGGATTTAGATAATAAGCGTGTATCGGCCTAATTCTGCTCTGCTTGCATTATTTGGTGTTCTACGTTGTACACAGAGGATATTTTAGCAGAAATCTGCAAGCAGAGTCTCAGTTTGGTGTTCGTCCCATTTTGTAAATTCTTGGTTGGTGAGCGGTCTCCAGGCCGCACAACCATAAAGGGCAATGGGCTCTATGACTGATTCCAGTATTTTTAGCCAGATCCTACTAGTCCCCTTCCGCTTCCTTCTCCCTCTCTCCGTTCTCTTCAGTCTGCACCTTCCTCTCCTTTCATCTGCCCCTCCCTCTAATCTAGTCTTACCTCTATTATAGTCTTCTCTCTTTTCTAGTCCTCTATGCACCTCCTTTTTTACTACCTCTGGCTCTCTCTACCCCCTCCTTCCATCCCTCCTCCCTCTCTCTACCCCCTCCTTCCATCCCTCCTCCCTCTCTCTACCCCCTCCTTCCATCTCTCCTCCCTCTCTTTACCCCCTCCTTCCATCCCTCCTCCCTCTCTCTACCCCCTCCTTCCATCCCTCCTCCCTCTCTCTACCCCCTCCTTCCATCCCTCCTCCCTCTCTCTACCCCCTCCTTCCATCCCTCCTCCCTCTCTCTACCCCCTCATTCCATCCCTCCTCCCTCTCTCTACCCCCTCCTTCCATCCCTCCTCCCTCTCTCTACCCCCTCCTTCTATCCCTTCTCCCTCTCTCTACCCCCTCCTTCCATCCCTCCTCCCTCTCTCTACCCCCTCCTTACATCCCTCCTCCCTCTCTCTACCCCTCCTTCCATCCCTCCTCCCTCTCTCTACCCCCTCCTTCCATCCCTCCTCCCTCTCTCTACCCCCTCCTTCCATCCCTCCTCCCTCTCTCTACCCCCTCCTTCTATCCCTTCTCCCTCTATCTACCCCCTCCTTCCATCCCTCCTCCCTCTCTCTACCCCCTCCTTCCATCCCTCCTCCCTCTCTCTACCCCCTCCTTCCATCACTCCCGCCTCTCTCTACTACCCCCTCCTTCCATCCCTCCTCCCTCTATCTACCCCTCCTTCTATCCCTTCTCCCTCTATCTACCATCTCCCTCTGACCCTCCTCCCTCTATCTACCCCCTCCTTCCATCCCTTCTCCCTCTATCTACCCTCTCCCTTTGTCCCTCCTCCCTCTATCTACCCCCTCCTTCCATCCCTTCTCCCTCTATCTACCCTCTCCCTCTGTCCCTCCTCCCTCTATCTACCCCCTCCTTCCATCCATTCTCCCTCTATCTACCCTCTCCCTTTGTCCCTCCTCCCTCTATCTACCCCCTCCTTCCATCCATTCTCCCTCTATCTACCCTCTCCCCCTGTCCCTCCTCCCTCTATCTACCCCCTCCTTCCATTCCTTCTCACTCTATCTACCCTCTCCCTCTGTCCCTCCTCCCTCTCTCTACCCCCTCCTTCCATCCCTCCTCCCTCTATCTACCCCTCCTTCTATCCCTTCTCCCTCTACCATCTCCCTCTGTCCCTCCTCCCTCTATCTACCCCCTCCTTCCATCCCTTCTCCCTCTATCTACCCTCTCCCTTTGTCCCTCCTCCCTCTATCTACCCCCTCCTTCCATCCATTCTCCCTCTATCTACCCTCTCCCTTTGTCCCTCCTCCCTCTATCTACCCCCTCCTTCCATCCATTCTCCCTCTATCTACCCTCTCCCCCTGTCCCTCCTCCCTCTATCTACCCCCTCCTTCCATTCCTTCTCCCTCTATCTACCCTCTCCCTCTGTCCCTCCTCCCTCTATCTACCCTCTCCCCCTGTCCCTCCTCCCCCTCTCTCTCCCTGGTGGTGGTCCTGCGCTCTTCAAAGCCCTTGGCTGAGAGCAGTAGATCACAGAGAGACTGTGTGAGTGAAAGGTTAATGGATGGCCTTTGAACATATATTGGGAGGTGGGGGCAGAGTGGTGAGGGAGGGGGAGACGCTGGGCCGGCGGAGGTGTGTTCTTTCAAATCGCTCTTTGAAGATGGCGCTGGCCGCTCTCATGTCCCTGCTCCAGTGTGTGTGTGTGTGTGTCTGTGTGGTTTGTAAGTAAATTACACTGGGGACAGGGGACTATGTTCCTGTGAACTGGTGTGAAATAAAGATGGCGTCGACAGAGAGGGCCGCCTTGCTTCTAGTCCTTAAGAAACTTTAAAGTACTTTGTTTTTTTATGTATTATTTCTTACATTGTAAGCCCAGAAAATCTTAAGTGTTATTACATACACTACCCGTGAAAAGTTTTAGAACACCTACTCATTCAAGGGTTTTTCTTTATTTTTACTATTTTCTACATTGTAGAATAATAGTGAAGACATCAAAACTATGAAATAACACATATGGAATCATGTAGTAACCAAAAAAGTGTTAAACAAATATTTGAGATTCTTCTACAAGCCACCGTTTGCCTTGATGACAGCTTTACACACTTGGCAGTCTCTCAACCAGCTTCACCTGGAATGCTTTTCCAACAGTCTTGAAGTAGTTCCCACATATGCGGAGGGGCAGGTAGCCTAGTGGTTAGAGCTTTGGACTAGTAACCGAAAAGTTGCAAGATCAAGTCCCCAAGCTGACAAGGTAAAAATCTGACGTTCTGAGTCTGAACAAGGCAGTTAACCCACTGTTCCTAGGCCATCATTGCAGAATCACTGCAGAATGCTGTGGTAGCCATGCTGGTTAAGCGTGCCTTGAATTCTGAATCACAGACAGCGTCACCAGCAAAGCATACAGTGTCACCTACACCATAACACCTCCTCCTCCATGCTTTACGGTGGGAAATACACATGCAGAGATCATCACCCACACCCCGTCTCAAAAAAGACATGGTGGTTGGAACCAAAAATCTCAAATTTGTACTCCAGACCTACGGACAAATTTCCACCAGTCTAATGTCCATTGCTCATGTATCTTGGTCCAAGCAAGTCTCTTCTTATTATTGGTGTACTTTAGTTGTAGTTTCTTTGCAGCAATTCAAACCTGAAGGCTTGATTCTCCTGTGAACAGTTGATGTTGAGATGTGTCTGTTACTTGAACTCAGTGAAGCATTTATTTGGGCTGCAATGTCTGAGGTTGGTAATTCTAATGAACTTATCCTCTGCAGCAGAGGTAACTCTGGGTCTTCCATTCCTGTGGCGGTCCTCATGAGAGCCAGTTTCATCATAGTGCTTGATGGTTTTTGCCACTTCACTTGACATTTTCCGTATTGACAGACCTTCATGTCCTAAAGTAATGATGGACTGTCGTTTCTCTTTGCTTATTTGAGCTCTTCTTGCCATAATATGGATTTACCAAATCTTCTGTATACCAACACTACCTTGTCACAACACAATTGGCTCAAACACATTAAGAAGGAATGAAATTCCACAAATTAACTTTTAAGAGGGCACACTTGTTAATTGAAATGCATTCCAGGTGACTACCTCATGAAGCTGGTTGAGAGAATGCCAAGAGTGTGCAAAGCTATCATCAAGGCAAGGGTGGCTATTTGAAGAATCTCAAATTAAAAATATATTATGATTTGTTTAACACTTTTTTAGTTACTACATGATTCCATATGTGTTATTTCATAGTTTTGATGTCTTCACTATTATTTTACAATGTAGAAAATTGTAAAAAATAAAGAAAACCCTTTAATTAGTAGTTGTTTAAGTCTTTTGACTGGTAGTGTACAGCCGGGAAGAACTACTGGATATCAGAGCGACGTCAACTTACCATCACTACAACCAGGTATACGACTTTCCCGAACTTGTCCGAACCACCCAGCGAATCTGAACTGATTCCAGAGGCTGACCCAAACCAACGTTGCTGCAGAAGAGGTAGTTGGAGCAGCCTTCTGGTCAGACTTGGAGGTGCGCACACCACCCACCGCTTCCGATTATATTATTCGCTAATGTCCAGTCTCTAGATAACAAGGTAGACGAAATTAGGGCAAGGGTTGCTTTCCAGAGAGACATCAGGGATTGTAACATACTCTGTTTCACGGAAACATGGCTCTCTCGGGATATGCTGTCGGAGTCGGTACAGCCACCGGGATTCTTTGTGCATGGTTCCGACAAAAATAAACGTCTCTCCGGGAAGAAGAAGGGCGGTTTTATGATTAACGAATCATGGTGTAATTGTAACAACATACAGGAAATCAAGTCCTTTTGTTCACCGGACCTAGAATTCCTCACAATCAAATGCAGTCCATATTCTCGTTGGTTATTGTCACAGCCGTGTATATTGCCCCTCAAGCCAAAACATCGACGGCCCTCAAGGAACTTCACTGGACTTTATAAAAACTGGAAACCATATATCCTGAGGCTGCATTTATTGTAGCTGGGGATTTTAATAAAGCAAATTTCAGAACAAGGCTACCTAAACTCTATCAGCATATTGATTGTAGCACTCGTGCGGGCAATACACTGGATCACTGCTACTCGAGCTTCCGTGATGCATACAAGGCCCTCTCCCGCCCTCCCTTCGGCAAATCTGACCACGACATTTTTCTCCACCTTTCCTATTGGCAGAAACTCAAACAGGATGTACCCTTGACAAGAACTATTCAACGCTGGGCTGACCAATCGGAATCCACGCTTCAAGATTGTTTTTATCACTCGAACTTGGATATATTCCTGGTAGCCTCTGAAAATAATATTGATTTATACACTGATTCTGTGAGTGAGTTTATAAGGAAGTGCTTATGTTGTACCCACTGTGACTATTAAAACCTACCCTAACCAGAAACCGTGGATAGATGGCGGCATTCGTGCAAAACTGAAAGCGCAAACCACCGCATTTCACCATGGAAAGTTGACTGGAGATATGGCCGAATACAAACAGTGTAGTTATTCCCTTCAGAAGGCAATCAAACAAGCGAAATGTCAGTATAGAGACAAAGTGGAGTCACATATCAATGGCTCAGACACGAGACACATGTGGCAGGGTCTACAGACAATCACAGACTACAAGAAGAAAACCAGCCACGTCACGGACACCGACATATTCAATCTCTCCCTTTCCCAGTCTGCTGTCCCCACATGCTTCAAGATGGCCACCATTGTTCATGTACAAAAGAAGGCAAAGTTAACTGAACTAAATGACTATTGCCCTGTAGCACTCACTTCTGTCATCATGAAGTGCTTTGAGAGACTAGTTAAGGATCATATCACCTCCGCACTACCTGTTACCCTAGACCCACTTCAATGTGCGTACCACTCCAATAGGTCCACAGACGATGCAATCACCATCACACTGCTCTATCCCACCTGGACAAGAGGAATACCTATGTAAGAATGCTGTTCACCCCCCTATCCAAATCGACGGGACAGCAGTGGAGAAGGTGTAAAGTTTTAAGTTCCTTTGCGTACACATCACGGACAAACTGAAATGGTCCACCCACACAGACAGTGTGGTGAAGAAGGTGCAACAGCATCTCTTCAACCTCAGGAGGCTGAAGAAATTTTTACAGATGCACAATTAAGAGCATGCTGTCGGGCTGCATCAATGCCTGGTACGGCAACTGCACCGCCCATAACCACAGGGCTCTCCAGAGGGTGGTGCGGTCTGCACCGGGAGCAAACTACCTTCCCTCCAGGACACCTACAGCACCCGATGTCACAGGAAGGCCAAAAAGATCATCAAAGACAACAACCACCCGAGCCACTGCCTGTTCACCCAGTTACCATCCAGGAGGCGAGGTCAGTACGGGTGCATCAAAGCTGGGACCGAGAGACTGAAAAACAGCTTTTATCTCAAGGCCATCAGACTGTTAAACAGCCATCATTGACACATTGAGGCTGCTGCCTACATACAGACTTGAAATCATTGGCAATTTTAATAAATGGATCACTAGTCACTTTAATAATGTCACTTTAATAATGTTTACATATCTTGCATTACTCATCTCATATGTATATACTGCATTTTATACCATCTATTGCATCTTGCCAATGACACTCTGTTATTGCTCATCCATATATTTATATGTATATATTCTTATTCCATTCCTTTACTTAGATTTGTGTGTATTAGGTAGTTGCTGTGGAATTGTTAGATTACATATTAGATATTGCTGCACTGTCGGAACTAGACGCACAAGCATTTAGCTACACTCGCACACACACACAGTCAGGGCTGTGGATCAGCGTACAACAAGATTAATGCAGTGGCAGGGCTTGACACTCATCCCTCCTAACAGGCCTCTGGATGACACTCGCTTCTCTGGATGACACTCGCTTCTCTGGATGACACTCATCTTACTAACAGTTGGTCTCCAATAAGTCTCTCTCTCTCTTTCTCTCTCTCTCTTTCTTCTCTCTCTCTCTCTCTCTCTCTCTCTCTCTCTCTCTCTCTCTTTCTCTCTCTCTTTCTGTCTTTCTCTCTGAAGATCTCTCTCTTTGTCTCTCTCTCTCTGTCTATCTCACTCTCTCCTTCTATCTGTCTCTCTCTGTCTCTTTTCCACCACTCTCTCCCCCTCCAACTCTCTCTTTCTCTCTCTTCCACTATCTCTGTCTGTCTCTCCCCACCCCCTCTTTCTCTGTCTATAGCCCTTTATAGTCTATACCCCTCTCTTTTTCTCCTCTTTTCTCTCTATTCCACGGGGGACCAGTACGAAAAAACTATTAAAATGTATGCATTCACTACAGTAAGTCGCTCTGTTATAAGAGCTTCTGGTAAATTACTAAAATGTAAATGTAAAATGTCTCTCCTCAGTGCCTCAGTCCTTCCTTCCCTGCTCTACCTTGGGTTCTCCAGCTCTGCTATATTTATCTGAATCTGGGTCTCAGTCTGAGTCAGTGTCTACTGTATAGTGTTGTGTTATGCCTGTAGCACAGCTCCCATCCCTGGGGAAGATAAGGATAGTTTCCTGCTCTGTTCTGTTTCTGTTGGGCTGTCTGCGTTTTATTTTGGGTCCGACCGGTGCTGTTTCGCCTGCTGTCTCTGTTTTACTGCATAATTAGGCTGTGGTACCAGGGCTGGCTGTGACGTGGGATTGACAGTTTGAGCACGTCCTGTCTTGCCTATACTTCTCTCTTTAAAAGAGTCCCAGTGTGTGTGTGTGTGTGTGTGTGTGTGTGTGTGTGTGTGTGTGTGTGTGTGTGTGTGTGTGTGTGTGACCAGACCCCGCTAGTATAACAGTGAGCTGGATGTGAGCTGGAGTCAGGTTCCTAGCTGGAGAGTGGAGCTGGATGTGAGTTGGAGTTAGGGAGAGTGTGTTCAGCGCAGTAGTGTGTGTGTATATGTGTGTGTGTGCATGTGTGCGTTAGTGTAGGCATGCATGTCTATACGTGTGTGTGCATGTGTGAATATGTGTGTGTGTGTGCGTGTCTTGCAGGTGTGCCCTTGTGTGTCCGTGTGTGTGTCTGCGTGTGTGTTTTCATCTCTTTGGGTGATGTAATGTTCTGGTGTGTGCTGTAATTGGGTTCAGTTGGAGTGTTGGGGCGCTGCAGTCATTGAAAGAAAGGCTGTGATGAGGGGAGAGGCTCAGGAATATGACTCTTCCCAGTTAAGGGAGAGTATGTTTGTCTTTCTTTCTTCTTCTACTTTGTTTCTCTGACCTTGTGTCTTTACATCCTATAAAGGTCCATTGTTGTTACATTCTTCTTGATGGTTTCTCTCTCTCTCTCTCTGGTTGACTAGGTTTGCTCAGAGTGGATGTGTGTCATTTTGTGCTGCTTTGTGTTTTGACCCCATGGCATGACTGGGTCAGATCCTAGGTCAGATCCTCCTGGTGAGATTGTGTGTTACAGTCATTGATTAGAGGAGACAACTCTTAACATGGAAAGTGGGTGATCGTCCTTTCTTTAAATACATAATCTTTGTTAGCACATTAGCATAGTGCCTGAGCAGAACCAGTTAGCGCAACGGGCCTGACAAGCGTCACCACAGAAGAGCTCAGGCTCAACGGCCACAGCTGTCACATCCAGCCAGCGCTCAACCAGAGGAGTAGGAAGCTGGGAGGACCGCAGGGCGACATGTAAACCTCGCTCCAGAGCCAGGCCAAGACAGGACAGGACAAGACAGGACGAGATGAGACAGGACGAGACGAGACAGGATGAGATGAGGCCAGACTGAATAGACAGGACAGGACTCCCTATTCAGTCTGGCCTCATCTCATCCTGTCTCGTCTCGTCCTGTCTCATCTCGTCCTGTCTTGTCCTGTCCTGTCTTGGCCTGGCTCTGGAGCGAGGTTTACATGTCGCCCTGCGGTCCTCCCAGCTTCCTACTCCTCTGGTTGAGCGCTGGCTGGATGTGACAGCTGTGGCCGTTGAGCCTGAGCTCTTCTGTGGTGACGCTTGTCAGGCCCGTTGCGCTAACTGGTTCTGCTCAGGCACTATGCTAATGTGCTAACAAAGATTATGTATTTAAAGAAAGGACGATCACCCACTTTCCATGTTAAGAGTTGTCTCCTCTAATCAATGACTGTAACACACAATCTCACCAGGAGGATCTGACCTAGAAGTCATGAGAGACTTTAGGCCGAGGCTAATCTAGAAAAACTGAAAGGCTAGACTACAGTGTCAATGCTAACTAAGGCTCTAGTCTAGGCTGCAATATTATGCTAACTAGATTAGCTCTAAGCTAAAGTGCTAATGCTAACTAGGCACTAGCTACTCTACCATATTATACTAGCTAATACGCTAGGCTACAGTGCTAATACTAATGAGCAGCAGGGTGATTAGGAGATGATGACCGCTAGAACAGCTAGACGGGCTGAGGGAGGCTGATCACATGGAGGCCCAGACAGACAGAAGGGCTGAGAGAGGCTGATCACATGGAGGCCCAGACAGACAGAAGGGCTGAGAGAGGCTGATCACATGGAGGCCCAAACAGACAGACAGACAGACAGACAGACAGACAGACAGACAGACAGACAGACAGCTGACAGGGCTGAGAGAGGCTGATCACATGGAGGCCCAGACAGACAGACAGACAGACAGACAGACAGACAGACAGACAGACAGGGCTGAGAGAGGCTGATCACATGGAGGCCCAAACAGACAGACAGACAGACAGACAGACAGACAGGCAGACAGACAGACAGACAGACAGGGCTGAGAGAGGCTGATCACATGGAGGCCCAAACAGACAGACAGACAGACAGACAGACAGACAGACAGACAGACAGACAGACAGACAGACAGGGCTGAGAGAGGCTGATCACATGGAGGCCCAAACAGACAGACAGACAGACAGACAGACAGACAGACAGACAGACGGACAGACAGACAGACAGACAGACAGACAGACAGACAGACAGAAGGGCTGAGAGAGGATGATCACATGGAGGCCCAAACAGACAGACAGACAGACAGACAGACAGACAGACAGACAGACAGACAGGGCTGAGAGAGACTTATCACATGGAGGCCCAAACAGACAGACAGCCAGACAGACAGACAGACAGACAGGGCTGAGAGAGGCTGATCACATGGAGGCCCAAACAGACAGACAGACAGACAGACAGACAGACAGACAGACAGACAGACAGACAGACAGACAGACAGACAGACAGACAGACAGACAGACAGACAGACAGACAGACAGACAGACAGACAGACAGACAGACAGAAGGGCTGAGAGAGGATGATCACATGGAGGCCCAAACAGACAGACAGACAGACAGACAGACAGACAGACAGACAGACAGACAAACAGACAGACAGACAGACAGACAGACAGACAGACAGACAGACAGACAGACAGACAGACAGACAGACAGACAGACAGGGCTGAGAGAGACTTATCACATGGAGGCCCAAACAGACAGACAGACAGACAGACAGGGCTGAGAGAGACTTATCACATGGAGGCCCTGCCAGCCAGACAGTCAGCCCTGGGGCCTGGGATTCTATAATCTCCTAAAGAGGCTCAATGGCAGACACTGAGACACGCACACACACCATCACAGCGTCAGACACAGGACAGCATCTGTCCAGTGTCTGTCCAGTAGTGTCTGCCTGGAAGGCCATTCACCCTGAATCAGTCCCCCCAGGCTTTAATTACACTGTTCGGATGATGAGTCAAATCCAATCAGACTTGTCTCTCTCTCTCTCCTCCACTCTTCATTAGTATGTTGGTCCCATTATGGAGCCACCAGTCTGATCCTTACTAACACCAGCCGCCCTGGACTGACATGACACCTCCCTCACCCGCCTGGTGTGCGTGTGTGTGTGTGTGCGTTCATATTTGGAAGGTCAAGGGTACTTTTGTGTGTATTTAAGTGTGTTTCCTTTGTATTGTTCTGTACTAACATGTTGTTTTGTCAGCTATACTGTATGTCTTTTCTTAATATATGTGCATAATGGACTTTAACGTAAATACTACTCTCCTCCACCAGCCTGTTAACTGTACACTCATTGTGTGTGAGTGCACATTACACTATGTAAGTCATTGCGCACACTCTGTAGTGTAGCAATGTTTTTAATCCAACCTTTGTTACGTGGTTGCTGTGAGAGACGCTCCAATTCAAATAGTTTAACTGTGCCTACAGAAAGAGATAAGTGACTGTATGTTTGGCTGAAGAGGCCCAGAAACATTGATGGATTCCTGCAGAGTGAAGGACACATGTAGCCTGAAGCAGGCTGGCTTATCACATCAAACCCCCAGAAGAACCACATATTTACACATTCCCAGACACACACACACACACACGCATGCATGCACACACACACACACACACGCATGCATGCACACACACACGCGCATGCATGCACACACACTCGGTGATAAAATCTGCTCTCCGTCGTCTTTTTA
Organism: Oncorhynchus nerka; assembly: GCF_034236695.1. Lineage (NCBI taxonomy): Eukaryota > Metazoa > Chordata > Actinopteri > Salmoniformes > Salmonidae > Oncorhynchus > Oncorhynchus nerka. The sequence continues at coordinate 26,316,032 of NC_088421.1, read as the reverse complement.
ATCACATTTCCACATAATCAAAGGTCTATTGAACGACTACTAAACTACTTTACTGTATGTATCAGGGTTGTGGGGTGGTCCATTCCATTCCAATTCATGAACTGAAATAGCCCCAAATCAAATCAAATGTTCAATCTAAGAAATAATTTAAACCCATCTTCTTTATTGACTTCTTTATTGAGTTCAAATGGAATTCACCCTGATCTTAGCAAATCAAACTCTCAATCAGAATGACGCTATGACAGAAACAGACAGGATAAGAGAGGATACGGAACAGGAAGTTGTAGTGTGTTTTTTTGGTAGAATATGAACGTTTATATGTTTATATACAGTGGGGCAAAAAAGTATTTAGTCAGCCACCAATTGTGCAAGTTCTCCCACTTAAAAAGATGAGAGAGGCCTGTAGTTTTCATCATAGGTACACTTCAACTATGACAGACAAAATGAGAAAAACAAATCCAGAAAATCACATTGTAGGATTTTTAATGAATTTATTTGCAAATTATGGTGGAAAATAAGTATTTGGTCAATAACAAAAGTTTATCTCAATACTTTGTTATATACCCTTTGTTGGCAATGACAGAGGTCAAACGTTTTCTGTTAGTCTTCACAAGGTTTTCACACACTGTTGCTGGTATTTTGGCCCATTCCTCCATGCAGATCTCCTCTAGAGCAGTGATGTTTTGGGGCTGTTGCTGGGCAACACGGACTTTCAACTCCCTCCAAAGATTTTCTATGGGTTTGAGATCTGGAGACTGGCTAGGCCACTCCGGGACCTTGAAATGCTTCTTACGAAGCCACTCCTTCGTTGCCCGGGCGGTGTGTTTGGGATCATTTTCATGCTGAAAGACCCAGCCACATTTCATCTTCAATGCCCTTGCTGATGGAAGGAGGTTTTCACTCAAAATCTCACGATACATGGCCCCATTCATTCTTTCCTTTACACGGATCAGTCGTCCTGGTCCCTTTGCAGAAAAACAGCCCCAAAGCATGATGTTTCCACCCCCATGCTTCACAGTAGGTATGGTGTTCTTTGGATGCAACTCAGCATTGTTTGTCCTCCAAACACGACGAGTTGAGTTTTTACCAAAAAGTTATATTTTCATCTGACCATATGACATTCTCCCAATCTTCTTCTGGATCATCCAAATGCTCTCTAGCAAACTTCAGACGAGCCTGGACATGTACTGGCTTAAGCAGGGGGACACGTCTGGCACTGCAGGATTTGAGTCCCTGGTGGCGTAGTGTGTTACTAACGGTAGGCTTTTTTACTTTGGTCCCAGCTCTCTGCAGGTCATTCACTAGGTCCCCCCGTGTGGTTCTGGGATTTTTGCTCACCGTTCTTGTGATCATTTTGACCCCACGGGGTGAGATCTTGCGTGGAGCCCCAGATCGAGGGAGATTATCAGTGGTCTTGTATGTCTTCCATTTCCTAATATTTGCTCCCACAGTTGATTTCTTCAAATCAAGCTGCTTACCTATTGCAGATTCAGTCTTCCCAGCCTGGTGCAGGTCTACAATTTTGTTTCTGGTGTCCTTTGACAGCTCTTTGGTCTTGGCCATAGTGGAGTTTGGAGTGTGGCGGTTTGAGGTTGTGGACAGGTGTCTTTTATACTGATAACAAGTTCAAACAGGTGCCATTAATACAGGTAACGAGTGGAGGACAGAGGAGCCTCTTAAAGAAGACGTTACAGGTCTGTGAGAGCCAGAAATATTGCTTGTTTGTAGGTGACCAAATACTTATTTTCCACCATAATTTGCAAATAAATTCATAAAAAATCCTACAATGTGATTTTTTTTTTCATTTTGTCTGTCATAGTTGAAGTGAACCAATGATGAAAATTACAGGCCTCTCTCATCTTTTTAAGTGGGAGAACTTGCACAATTGGTGGCTGACTAAATACTTTTTTGCCCCACTGTATATATATTTGATGTGGCCACCCAGTGTGGTTTAATGTCCCGTCTCCATTCTGTTCTGTATAATGTGTACAGTGTGATGAGGGGAATGGGGTCTGGACTTCTGCGGTCTGGCTCAGTTCTGCTCTCCTGATCACCACTGTGTATTGATCTAATCACTGGCCAGCTGTATGGAGATGTGTACTTACACCACAGGGATCCTATACTGAACTATACACTCGTCCTACTGTGTCAGAGGTGTGTGTGTGTGTGGGGGGTTACTGTGTGTGTGTGTGGGGGGGGGTTACTGTGTGTGTGTGTGTGGGGGGGTTACTGTGTGTGTGTGTGGGGGGTTACTGTGTGTGTGTGTGGGGGGTTACTGTGTGTGTGTGTGGGGGGTTACTGTGTGTGTGTGGGGGGTTACTGTGTGTGTGTGGGGGGTTACTGTGTGTGTGTGGGGGGTTACTGTGTGTGTGTGGGGGGTTACTGTGTGTGTGGGGGGTACTGTGTGTGTGGGGGGTTACTGTGTGTGTGTGGGGGGTTACTGTGTGTGTGTGGGGGGTTACTGTGTGTGTGGGGGGTTACTGTGTGTGTGTGGGGGGTTACTGTGTGTGTGTGGGGGGTTACTGTGTGTGTGTGGGGGGTTACTGTGTGTGTGTGGGGGGTTACTGTGTGTGTGTGGGGGGTTACTGTGTGTGTGTGTGGGGGGGGTTACTGTGTGTGTGTGTGGGGGGTTACTGTGTGTGTGGGGGGTTACTGTGCGTGTGGGGGGTTACTGTGTGTGTGGGGGGGTTATTGTGTGTGTGTGTGGGGGGTTCTGTGTGTGTGTGTGGGGGGTTCTGTGTGTGTGGGGGGTTACTGTGTGTGGGGGGTTACTGTGTGTGTGTGGGGGGTTACTGTGTGTGTGTGTGGGGGGTTACTGTGTGTGTGTGTGGGGGGTTACTGTGTGTGTGGGGGGTTACTGTGTGTGTGGGGGGTTACTGTGTGTGTGTGGGGGGTTACTGTGTGTGGGGGGTTACTGTGTGTTTGTGTGTGTGTGTGGGGGGTTACTGTGTGTGTGTGTGGGGGGTTACTGTGTGTGTGTGTGTGGCGGGGGGTTACTGTGTGTGTGTGTGTGTGTGTGTGTGTGTGTGTGTGTGTGTGTGTGTGTGTTTAGCCGTCTATGTGGCTAAACTGTGGATCATTTTTCATTGCTTTGGCACAAAATGCATTCAATGACTACATCTTTCAAATTTCATAAATGTTTTTCTCACTTAGACACAACCACCACCAAAACTCTCAGTACCTACAGGCCAATTTGCACATTTACATACTCTTTTCAAAACTGTTAAACTGAAGTTAAAAGCCTAAAATAACACAACATTTAATAAGACAGCAATTTGCTACATTTCTTAAGTAATACAGTATTGAAATATATTCAAAATCTAAAAAATGAAATATTATCAAAACAATTAGACCAACCACAGCTGATTCCCATTGTAGCTGAACACCTACCCAGGTGTTTGTCTTTCATTTCCATCTATACAAAAGGGGACATCTTAGGAATAATACTGTACTGCAATATGAACATGGACCCAGCCAGAGATAGAGAAGTGGCTGACAGGAAGAAGAGTGGCTGTGAGAGGGAGAGGGAGAGGAGTACGTATGCATGGTGGAAGAAGACTGAGAGGAAGAAGAGTAGCTGTGAGAGGGAGAGGAGTACGTATGCGTGGTGGAAGAAGACTGAGAGGAAGAAGAGTGGCTGGGAGAGGGAGAGGGAGAGGAGTACGTATGCATGGTGGAAGAAGACTGAGAGGAAGAAGAGTGGCTGGGAGAGGGAGAGGGAGAGGAGTACGTATGCATGGTGGAAGAAGACTGAGAGGAAGAAGAGTGGCTGGGAGAGGGAGAGGGTGAGGAGTATGTATGCATGGTGGAAGAAGACTGAGAGGAAGAAGAGTGGCTGGGAGAGGGAGAGGGAGAGGGAGAGGAGTACGTATGCATGGTGGAAGAAGACTGAGAGGAAGAAGAGTGGCTGTGAGAGGGAGAGGGAGAGGAGTACGTATGCATGGTGGAAGAAGACTGAGAGGAAGAAGAGTGGCTGGGAGAGGGAGAGGGAGAGGAGTACGTATGCATGGTGGAAGAAGACTGAGAGGAAGAAGAGTGGCTGTGAGAGGGAGAGGGAGAGGAGTACGTATGCGTGGTGGAAGAAGACTGAGAGGAAGAAGAGTGGCTGTGAGAGGGAGAGGGAGAGGAGTACGTATGCATGGTGGAAGAAGACTGAGAGGAAGAAGAGTGGCTGTGAGAGGGAGAGGGAGAGGAGTACGTATGCATGGTGGAAGAAGACTGAGAGGAAGAAGAGTGGCTGTGAGAGGGAGAGGGAGAGGGGTACGTATGCATGGTGGAAGAAGACTGAGAGGAAGAAGAGTGGCTGTGAGAGGGAGAGGGAGAGGAGTACGTATGCATGGTGGAAGAAGACTGAGAGGAAGAAGAGTGGCTGTGAGAGGGAGAGGGAGAGGAGTACGTATGCGTGGTGGAAGAAGACTGAGAGGAAGAAGAGTGGCTGTGAGAGGGAGAGGGAGAGGAGTACGTATGCATGGTGGAAGAAGACTGAGAGGAAGAAGAGTGGCTGTGAGAGGGAGAGGGAGAGGAGTACGTATGCATGGTGGAAGAAGACTGACAGGAAGAAGAGTGGCTGTGAGAGGGAGAGGGAGAGGAGTACGTATGCGTGGTGGAAGAAGACTGAGAGGAAGAAGAGTGGCTGTGAGAGGGAGAGGAGTACGTATGCGTGGTGGAAGAAGACTGAGAGGAAGAAGAGTGGCTGTGAGAGGGAGAGGGAGAGGAGTACGTATGCATGGTGGAAGAAGACTGAGAGGAAGAAGAGTGGCTGTGAGAGGGAGAGGGAGAGGAGTACGTATGCATGGTGGAAGAAGACTGAGAGGAAGAAGAGTGGCTGTGAGAGGGAGAGGGAGAGGAGTACGTATGCATGGTGGAAGAAGACTGACAGGAAGAAGAGTGGCTGTGAGAGGGAGAGGGAGAGGAGTACGTATGCATGGTGGAAGAAGACTGAGAGGAAGAAGAGTGGCTGTGAGAGGGAGAGGGAGAGGAGTACGTATGCATGGTGGAAGAAGACTGACAGGAAGAAGAGTGGCTGTGAGAGGGAGAGGGAGAGGAGTACGTATGCGTGGTGGAAGAAGACTGAGAGGAAGAAGAGTGGCTGTGAGAGGGAGAGGGAGAGGAGTACGTATGCGTGGTGGAAGAAGACTGAGAGGAAGAAGAGTGGCTGTGAGAGGGAGAGGGAGAGGAGTACGTATGCATGGTGGAAGAAGACTGAGAGGAAGAAGAGTGGCTGTGAGAGGGAGAGGGAGAGGAGTACGTATGCGTGGTGGAAGAAGACTGAGAGGAAGAAGAGTGGCTGTGAGAGGGAGAGGGAGAGGAGTACGTATGCGTGGTGGAAGAAGACTGAGAGGAAGAAGAGTGGCTGTGAGAGGGAGAGGGAGAGGAGTACGTATGCGTGGTGGAAGAAGACTGAGAGGAAGAAGAGTGGCTGTGAGAGGGAGAGGGAGAGGAGTACGTATGCGTGGTGGAAGAAGACTGAGAGGAAGAAGAGTGGCTGTGAGAGGGAGAGGGAGAGGAGTACGTATGCGTGGTGGAAGAAGACTGAGAGGAAGAAGAGTGGCTGTGAGAGGGAGAGGGAGAGGAGTACGTATGCGTGGTGGAAGAAGACTGAGAGGAAGAAGAGTGGCTGTGAGAGGGAGAGGGAGAGGAGTACGTATGCATGGTGGAAGAAGACTGAGAGGAAGAAGAGTGGCTGTGAGAGGGAGAGGGAGAGGAGTACGTATGCGTGGTGGAAGAAGACTGAGAGGAAGAAGAGTGGCTGTGAGAGGGAGAGGGAGAGGAGTACGTATGCGTGGTGGAAGAAGACTGAGAGGAAGAAGAGTGGCTGTGAGAGGGAGAGGGAGAGGAGTACGTATGCGTGGTGGAAGAAGACTGAGAGGAAGAAGAGTGGCTGTGAGAGGGAGAGGGAGAGGAGTACGTATGCGTGGTGGAAGAAGACTGAGAGGAAGAAGAGTGGCTGTGAGAGGGAGAGGGAGAGGAGTACGTATGCGTGGTGGAAGAAGACTGAGAGGAAGATCAAGAGCTGTAGTCTCAGATGAGATTAGGGCCACTATAATTGATCATGTAATAAATCATGATCATCATCTCACTCTGCACTCCTCAACCCCATAGAGGAATTATTTTCCTCCCACCTTACTCTCCACTCCTCAACCCCATAGAGGAATTATTTTCCTCCCACCTTACTCTCCACTCCTCAACCCCATAGAGGAATTATTTTCCTCCCACCTTACTCTCCACTCCTCAACCCCATAGAGGAATTATTTTCCTCCCACCTTACTCTCCACTCCTCAACCCCATAGAGGAATTATTTTCCTCCCACCTTACTCTCCACTCCTCAACCCCATAGAGGAATTATTTTCCTCCCACCTTACTCTCCACTCCTCAACCCCATAGAGGAATTATTTTCCTCCCACCTTACTCTCCACTCCTCAACCCCATAGAGGAATTATTTTCCTCCCACCTTACTCTCCACTCCTCAACCCCATAGAGGAATTATTTTCCTCCCACCTTACTCTCCACTCCTCAACCCCATAGAGGAATTATTTTCCTCGTGAAGGTGGAAGGTTTATGACCACCATCCACATGATAAAATGTCCCTCCTGGACGCAAAGACTGCTGGATGCCTGGACATATCTGCAGAAGACTGCTAGGGATGGACCAGGCATGCCAAAATATTATTTCCTAGGTGTTGCCCAAGATGACATAAGATGTGATGTGGATGAGAACCTGTGGCCAAATGCCACACTCAATGCCACACTCACTCAATGCCAGAAAATGACATAAAACATATTGAAGCATATTGCATCATGTCTGATTCATTCCTGTAACATAAACCACTGTGGATTCTAAACAGTAGAGAGATGTCATTCTTGTTTTGTAAAGAAACTTAACTAACGAAAACATTGTGTAATGCTACCTGTTGTTAGTGTTTTTAAGGTCATTGTTTTATGAGTGACAAAGTGTGCTTGTTGGGTGACAACTTTTGCTACTGTTATGGAAGAATGAGTTGATTTGAGACATGTGTTTTAGTGGTTTGAGTTCATTTTGGATATGAAATGAACTGCTGTGCCAAGCTGAAAGTTGATTAGGAGAACTGTGTGAAGAGATTTGAAAAAGTGACTTAAGTATTGAGAAATGGGTCCTAGCGATTGTAAAAAAAAAAACTGTAATAGTAAATGTAAAAATGAAAGTCACTCAGTAAAATACTACTTGAGTAAAAGTCTAAAAGTATTTTTAGTAGTTTTAAATATACATAAGTATCAAAAGTAAAAGTAGAAATCATTTCAAAGTCCGTATATTAAAGGAAAAACCAGGCAGAACGAGTTTCTGTTCTTTTTATTTACGGATGTTCAGGGGCTTCAACACTCAGACATCATTTACATATCAAGCATTTGTGTTTAGTGAGTCTGCCAAATCATAGGCAGTAGGCATGACCAGGGATGTTCTCTTGATAAATGTGTGAATTAGACCATTTTCCTGTTCTGCTAAGCATTCAAAATTTAACGAGTACTTTTGGGTGTCAGGGAAAATGTAATGGAGTAAAAATATATTTTCTTTAGGAATGTAGTGAAGTAAAAGTAACATTTGTGCAGAATATAAATAGTAAAGTAAAGTAAAGTACAGATTCCCCGCACTGTGTGTGTGTGTGTGTGTGTGTTTGTTTGCGTGTGCATGTGTCTCTGTCTGTATGTGTGTGTGCGTGGGCGACTTTGCATGCATTTGTGAGAGAGCGAGAGAGAGAGAGAGCGAGAGAGTGAGAGAGTGTGAAACATCTGTGTTCCTAATATGAATGTGTTTTTGCCGTCTTTGTCTGGTTGTGTTTTTATAAGGCCGTTACGAAGAAATATTATGCTGGTGAGGCATAAAGGATTTGAAATAAATTTGATCTGGCTATTCAGCCTTAATGTCCTTAGTTACACACTGACACAACATTACCCAAGCAATGCAGCTGCATGAATGAGTGGCGTTTAGAAATATGAGCTAGTCTCAATGCAGTGAGTCATGTAGCTGCAGCTACACAGCATCTCTGGAAATGACTGACATTGACGTTGACCCTTACGGGCACATTTCCTGAATGGATAGACTGAAGTCTAATTCACCCAGAGCCTCATCATCAACTGCCAAGGAAAACAGGCCTGTTCTGTTCTGTTCTGTGTGTTCCAGCACTGAGAGAAGAGAGAAGAGACAGTGTCTCCTAGTCTAGTCTCTAATACAGCCTGTTTATATGCTTTATTCAGTCATTTTTCATTCATTTTAATTAATTATATCAATAAGCCAGCATAGAACCCAGCTTTTCGGCATCCTGCCTTTCTCAACTGCTAATACAGTCTGGTCAGGGGAGTATAAGAGGGCTAAGTAGGTGAGGAGAGCAGCAGCTTTTTAAAGTTCTCTTGTCAAATCTGGTTGGTTGGAGATAGCTAGCTTTGACTCTGAGGTAAATTGAGAAAATGGGACCGATCAAAGAAAGGGGCAGACTTAATGTGTAAAATGTTCCCTCTGTTGATTCAAGGTCGTAAAGAGCCTATCACTACCTATCATTCTGTTTTCAGTACCATGGACTGTTCCCTCCCATAGACTTTGCAGTCACTCTGATGTAGCGCAATGCATTGCTAGTTCCATTGGTTATTCTAGTCTGTCTGATGTAGAACAAACCATAGCCAGACTCCAATGGTTATTGCCCTCCAAATGCATTTCTATAGACGTATTCTCGTCATACTCCTTCAGCACCATGGACAGCAGTATTCTGTCTAGCTGGCAGTGGAAAGCTCCACTCATATGTACTGGCTGTCCTTCATCACCAGGGAGAGCTCCCCTGCCAACTCGTTCCTCTGCCTCTGAGCTCTGACTGTTAGTCCACTAGGTAAGCTCCAAAATGATTCACTTTGGTGTAGAAACATTGAAATTCGCACGTAACAAAACCTGATATAGTCACAAAAATGCAACAATCTCAACAATGATGACAATCCATCAGAAACCCCAGTGAAATGTTGATACTCTCACTTTCAAAGTGGTGTGTTAAATTCAAAGCTTGCGTGTTTTGTTTTGCATTAATAAAATATATGAAAAGAGGAATGGGTGAATGGGCCGAGATTCAACTCATGTGGAGTTATAAGCGCAGCGCGCTGGACAGTCGACAATAGCACTTGCCAGCTTGTAGTCCTAAATAACGTAAATGAATGATCATTTTCTACCTCTGGTGCGTTTGCTATTCCTATTTGGGATAAATGCTGAAAATAAGGTCTGAGTTTAACACAGGCTTAGGACAGTTTATATGTTTTGTTCTATGAGATGATAACAGTCAGTGTCATAGAGAGGCAAACATCAGAGCATATAAAAACTGGAACTATCCTTGGCACCATTGAAACATCAAGACGTAGAATGAGACAGACTTATTGAGGGAGACATGCTTAGACAATATAGTGAGGCATTTTTTTTCACCTTTATTTAACCAGGTAGGCCAGTTGAGAACAAGTTCTCATTTATAACTGAGACCTGGCCAAGATAAAGCAAAGCAGTGCGACAAAAAACAACACAGAGTTACACATAAACAAATGTACAGTCAATAACACAATAGAACAATCGATATACAGTGTGTGCAAATGGGTTGAGGAGGTAAGGCAATAAATAGGCCATAGTAGCGAAATAATTACAATTTAGCAAATTAACACTGGGGTGATAGATGTGGAGATGATGATGTGCAAGTAGAAATACTGTTGTGCAAAATAGCAAAAAAAGTAAATAAAAACAATATGGGGATGAGGTAGGTAGTTGGATGGGCTATTTACAGATGGGCTGTGTCTGGGAAGCCCTACAACTCTCTAAAACTCTTTGAGTAGGAAAAGGGAGCTCACTGCTGGGGAACCAACAAGTACAATATGTTTTCTTGCAGCTTCGCTGCCTGAACCCCTAACAAGAAAATGTTACAGGTAAACAATGTTTCTACATACGAGGGTCACCGGCATCATCACATTTCTCATTCCATGATGGGCGTATGGACACATGAGAATGTCTGCTCACTGTTTTGCTGCTCCCAAATGTTCAAGGCAGTCAAACCCTTTTATGTTGACCTTTATTTAACTAGGCAAGTAAGTTAAGAACAAATTCTTATTTTCAATGACGGTCTAGGAACAGTGGGTTAATTGCCTGTTCAGGGGCAGAACAACAGATGTGTACCTTGTTATCTAGGGGATTTGAACATGAAGCCTTTTGGTTACTAGTCCAATGCTCTAACCACTAGGGTAACCTGCCGCCCCAATGGATAGGCTTGGCTACTTGGTGAATGCATTGGGCAGGATACAAACCCAGCTTTCATTGAGGGGAGGGGAGGCTATGCTTAGTATTTAATACGGGGTTCCCCAGCACAAGACAAGCACATCTCTTGTTCTGTATGTAGCTGTGGACTTCCTGTCGTTGAGCGAACACTAGTTCGTATTGGCCCGTACAACTACCACAAGCTTCCTTTATATGTCACACAGAGACAAACACATCTCTTGTTCTGTATGTAGCTGTGGACTTCCTGTCGTTGAGCGAACACTAGTTCGTATTGGCCCGTACAACTACCACAAGCTTCCTTTATATGTCACACAGAGACAAACACATCTCTTGTTCTGTATGTAGCTGTGGACTTCCTGTTGTTGAGCGAACACTAGTTCGTATTGGCCCGTACAACTACCACAAGCTTCCTTTATATGTCACACAGACAAACACATCTCTTGTTCTGTATGTAGCTGTGGACTTCCTGTCGTTGAGCGAACACTAGTTCGTATTGGCCCGTACAACTACCACAAGCTTCCTTTATATGTCACACAGAGACAAACACATCTCTTGTTCTGTATGTAGCTGTGGACTTCCTGTCGTTGAGCGAACACTAGTTTGTATTGGCCCGTACAACTACCACAAGCTTCCTTTATATGTCACACAGAGACAAACACATCTCTTGTTCTGTATGTAGCTGTGGACTTCCTGTCGTTGAGCGAACACTAGTTCGTATTGGCCCGTACAACTACCACAAGCTTCCTTTATATGTCACACAGACAAACACATCTCTTGTTCTGTATGTAGCTGTGGACTTCCTGTCGTTGAGCGAACACTAGTTCGTATTGGCCCGTACAACTACCACAACCTTCCTTTATATGTCACACAGAGACAAACACATCTCTTGTTCTGTATGTAGCTGTGGACTTCCTGTCGTTGAGCGAACACTAGTTCGTATTGGCCCGTACAACTACCACAAGCTTCCTTTATATGTCACACAGACAAACAAATGAGTTCATCTGAAACTCACAGTATCACTTTATATGAGGATTGAACAAATGATGAGCATTTTGTGTGTCCAAACATAAATATTGAATTCCATTTAAATGAATGCGTTTCTGGGTGGTATATAGTACAATGTCCCCCAAAATGCTTTTCTTACATTTCAAATGATCCATATTCCTCCATCATGTTTTCCACATGTTCAGACTACAATTTCAGATATGTGACAATTTGAGTGCAGTTTTTTATTACAATTAAAGGCATTATTTTATAGGCGTTCTTTAGTCTGAATATTGATTAATTTACCACAGGGGGCATGAAATATTGTTTAATCAATGTATGTTGCATAATATAGTGTTTTGACATCAATTCAATAATATTCTTCACCAAATAATTATTTTTAATAAAATAATTATTTACCATATTCTTACTCTCTAGTACATTTTACATTTTACTGGCATATCAACTTCCTGGTTGAGCACATTCTTGCTTTTTAGCCTTTTTGCATTTTATCCCCTATCTTTGGCGACTGATTTAAAGTTTTTGCAGCTCTCAGAGTGGGCAAGGTTAGAGAGCCACAGGTCTGAACTGCAGCAACCCAAATATTCACATACATTAATGGAGGAAGTCTGGGAGAGTTGACCAATCATGTTCAAGTGATGATTTTTTCATTTGCACTTTTTAACGGGTGAGAAAACAGCAAATGCAGGGCCACATAGATCCAACTCAGGGGAAGCAACGACCCAAAATGAAATGCAGACAAGTGCATTTTCACCATTGACCTATAGGGGGCGCAACATGCAGGCCCAAGGCTTTGATGAATGGCACTATATCAGGTTTTGTTCAATGCAGAACAATTATACAAGCACCTCAATTTTCATTCTTCTATGCCAAATTTAACAATATGGTATTGTATTGGACCTTGTGGAGGACATGCCAAGGCTGCAGCCATTTTGTGGTGAGCTGAGTAGGACTGAATTTGTTGAAGGACTGAATGCAGAGGCCGCTAGAAAGCCTACTTGTGCAGATGAAGAGAGATGGAGAGGGGGATGGAGGAGAGGGAGAGAGAGATGGAGTAGATGGAGAGTGTCTCTCTGTGCATGTCTGTAGCCCTCTCAGCCCTGGCACAGCGATTAACCCCCGCTACCCTGGCTGCCCCCTCTCTCTGTCTGCCGCGCCAGCTCTCTCTCTCCTAGCTGCCCTCTCAGCCCTGGCACAGCGATTAACCCCCGCTACCCTGGCTGCCCCCTCTCTCTGTCCTAGCTGCCCTCTCAGCCCTGGCACAGCGATTAATCCCCGCTACCCTGGCTGCCCCCTCTCTCTGTCCGCCACGCCAGCTCTCTCTCTCCTAGCTGCCCTCTCAGCCCTGGCACAGCGATTAACCCCCGCTACCCTGGCTGCCCCCTCTCTCTGTCCGCCGCGCCAGCTCTCTCTCTCCTAGCTGCCCTCTCAGTCTTCTGATTGCATGGAGTGGGCGTACAAATGGCAAACGGACAGATGACACATGTGGGGGGAGGGAGCCTAGGGGCCTGCCAGCCCTCGTACAGAGAGGTGAGATTCTCTCTCCCTCTCTTAGGCCCTCTTCTCTTCTCTGTTCTATTTATTTTATTGTCTCCTCCTCTCCCTCCTCTCCCTCCCTCATACCCCTCTCCGTATGGAGGTGAGCCCTACTCAGGTGTAATGTTGACGTCGGCTGGAAGGCAGACGTGAGGACATTCTATTTCAGAGCTGTGCGTCAGACGCGTGCGTGTCCGAGTGGTGGGGGTTGAGCTGCTGGCTGTGTGTGTGGGAGTCTGTTAATGGAACAAGCCAGAACGTTGAACAGTTTACCTCTCAAAGTGGGTAAATATCATGATTGGGAGAGCTGGGGTGTGTCTCAAATGGCACCCTATTAAAAATAATGTGTGTACTATAGGGAATAGGGTGCCATTTGGGAGGCAGGTCTGGTCTGCAAGTGCTCTTTTAGGATCCAACGTCCACTTGCACTCTCTGTCTATGAGGCTGGCTACACTGTTTTTACTTGTGTCCTCTGTGAATTGAGATGATGGTCTCATTGTGTTTATGTTACATTCTAACTGCTATGTAAAAATACAAATTCTGCTCTTCGTCCCTGTCTTTCTGCTACTGTACATGATGACTAGCATTTTCTCTACCTAGCCATTTGCTTTATGTTATTTCTGTTTCTGTTATTCTACAGAGAGTGGTATGTCTGCCATTTGTTTGTATGATTTCCCTCCTATTTCATACCATGCACTTACATTGTCAATAACACACTATCTTTCTCTCTCTCTCCTTCTCTCTCTCTCTTTCTCTCTCTGCTGTAGCTCTGAGTCGGTCAGCGATGCCCTTCGGCCTGATGCGTAGAGAGCTGGCGTGCGAGGGATACCCCATCGAGCTGCGCTGCCCTGGCAGTGATGTCATCATGATTGAGACGGCCAACTACGGCCGCACGGACGACAAGATCTGTGACGCTGACCCCTTCCAAATGGAGAACGTGCAGTGTTACCTGCCTGACGCCTTCAAGATCATGTCACAGAGGTATGTGTGGGGAGGTGGGAGGGTTGGGTGGATAGGTGTGTGTGTGTGTGTGTGTGTGTGTGTGTGTGTGTGTGTGTGTGTGTGTGTGTGTATAAGATAAATAAGAAGACATAGGACATCCAGGGTGGGTGTGTCTTTCTGTCATGCTTGTTTTTTTATCTTATGTGCTGTTAGTGTGTAAAGTCGAGTGCATGCAGTATGTGTGTAGTGGGATATGTGTTTGTAGTGTGGCTGCATGCAGCTGCACTCTGGCGGTGCTTAGCATCTGCCTCCTCATAGAGCTGATCTATGGCAGCCCTCTCCCTGCTATCCATCACACATGTAACGGAGGGAGAGGGTGCTACTGGTGAGATGGAGGGATGCACAGAGGGAGAGAGAGATGGACAGATCTGGAGGAGGACAGGGGTATTGGTGTGGGGATGGAGGGATGAGGAGATGGAGAGATCTGAAGGGGATTGATGTAGGGATGGAGGGATGGAGAGATGGAGAGATCTGAAGGGGATTGATGTAGGGATGGAGGGAGGGAGCGGGCGCGGGCTAGAGTGAACCACTGATGGGGAGATAAAGAGAGTGCAGCAGTGACGTGGAGAGAAATGGAGAATGAACCAGAGAGAGAGCAGAAAGAGAGAAATAATGCTAAAGCTGGATAGAGGAGGACAGGGGAGGACAGAGAAGGATAGAGGAGGACAGAGAAGGATAGAGGAGGACAGAGGAGGACAGAGAAGGATAGAGGAGGACAGAGGAGGATAGAGGAGGACAGAGAAGGATAGAGGAGGACAGAGGAGGATAGAGGAGGACATAGGAGGATAGAGGAGGACATAGGAGGACAGATGAAGATAGAGGAGGATAGAGAAGGACAGAGGAGGACAGAGGAGGACAGATGAAGATAGAGAAGGACAGAGGAGGATAGAAGAGGACATAGGAGGATAGAGGAGGACAAAGGAGGATAGAGGAGGACAGAGAAGGATAGAAGGACGATAGAGGAGGACAGAGGAGGATAGAGGACGGCAGAGGAGGACAGAGAAGGATAGAAGGACGATAGAGGAGGACAGAGATCGATAGAGGAGGATAGAAGACAGAGGAGGATAGATGAGGATAGAGGAGGACAGAGATCGATAGAGGAGGATAGATGAGGATAGAGGAGGACAGAGATCGATAGAGGAGGATAGAGGAGGACAGAGATCGATAGAGGAGGACAGAGATCGATAGAGGAGGACAGAGATCGATAGAGGAGGATAGAGGAGGACAGAGGAGGGGGGATTATATGCAGAAAAGGGAAGTGTGTGTGTGCTGGGAGTGTGAGTGTGTGAGGGAGCATACATTGAGCTGCTTAAATTATGATGGTGTTATGTGCAATTGAATGTTTCCCTGCCTTGTGTGCGTTTCTGTGTGCGTTTCTGTGTGTGTGTGTGTGTGTGTGTGTGTGTGTGTGTGCGTGCGTGCGTGCGTGCGTGCGTGTGTGTCTGTCTGTCTGTCTTAGCAGCACCAGTCCCCACCCATTCTCTCACCTTTAATCGCTCACACTCACAAGCCTTCAGGGGAGGGAGACTCTTACGGCACTCTTCCCCCTCTTCCTCCCTCATCCCTCCATCGCCTCATCCCTCAGGTCCAGCTGTCACATGATCTAGTCTAGTTTGAAATGACCCCCTTCCGACCCGTTCCCTCCATCTTTAGCCCCAAGGACATTTATCTGCCTCTTCTCTTTTGTCCCTTCTGTCATTCTCTCAATGTCCTCTTTCATTTTATTCTCATCAATCTCTTCTCTCTCCTCTGTCTAGTTTGTTTCTCGGTTCCCATGTTTCTCTCTCACTCTCAATTCAATTTCAATTCAATTTCAATTTACACAGGATCGGTGGGTCCCCCGCGGGACGGTTGAGCTAACGTAGGCTAATGCAATTAGCATGAGGTTGTAAGTAACAAGAACATTTCCCAGGACATAGACATATCTGATATTGGCAGAAAGCTTAGATTATTGTTAATCTAACTGCACTGTCCAATTTACAGTAGCTATTACAGTGAAAGAATACCATGCTATTGTTTGAGGAGAGTGCATCATTTTGAACATGAAAAGTTATTAATAAACCAATTAGGCACATTTGGGCAGTGTTGACACACAAAAAAAGACCAGAAATGCAATGGTTCATTCAATCAGTCTAAAACTTTGCACGTACAGTGCTGCAAAAGTGGCCAAAATCTAAATTACACCTGGGCTGGAATAATACATTGTGGCCTTTCTCTTGCATTTCAAAGATGACGGTACAAAAAAAATAAAACAAAACAAAACACATGTCTTTTTCTTTGTATTATCTTTTACCAGATCTAATGTCATATTCTCCTACATTCATTTAACATTTCCACAAACTTCAAAGTGTTTCCTTTCAAATGGTTCCAAGAATATGTATATCCTTGCTTCAGGTCCTGAGCTACAGGCAGTTAGATTTGGGTATGTCATTCTAGGCGAACATGTACAAAAGGGGCGGATCCTTGAGGGGCTTTATTGACATGGGAAACATATGTGTACATTGCCAAAGCAAGTGAAGTAGATAATAAACAAAAGATAAATAAACAATACACAATTAACAGTAAACATTACACTCAAATGTCATATTATTTATTTATACAGTGTTGTAATGATGTGCAAAAAGTACAAAAGGGAAAATAAATATAAATAAATATGGGTTGTATTTACAATGGTATTTGTGCTTCACTGGTTGCCCTTTTCTTGTGGCAACAGGTCACAAATCTTGCTGCTGTGATGGCACACTGTGGAATTTCACCCAATAGATATTGGAGTTTATCAAAATTGGATTTGTTTTCAAATTCTTTGTGGCTCTAGGTAATCTGAGGGAAATATCAAATAAAATCAAATAAAATTTTATTTGTCACATACACATGGTTAGCAGATGTTAGTGCGAGTGTAGCGAAATGCTTGTGCTTCTAGTTCCGACAATGCAGTAATAACCAACAAGTAATCTAGCTAACAATTCCAAAACTACTACCTTATAGACACAAGTGTAAGGGAATAAAGAATATGTACATAAAGATATATGAATGAGTGATGGTACAGAACGGCATAGGCAAGATACAGTAGATGGTATTGAGTGCAGTATATACATATGAGATGAGTATGTAACCAAAGTGGCATAGTTAAAGTGGCTAGTGATACATGTATTACATAAGGATGCAGTAGATGATATAGAGTACAGTATATACGTATACATATGATATGAATAATGTAGGGTATGTAAACATTATATTAGGTAGCATTGTTTAAAGTGGCTAGTGACATATTTTACATCATGTCCCATCAATTCCCATTATTAAAGTGGCTGGAGTTGAGTCAGTGTGTTGGCAGCAGCCACTCAATGTTAGTGGTGGCTGTTTAACAGTCTGATGGCCTTGAGATAGAAGCTGTTTTTCAGTCTCTCGGTCCCAGCTTTGATGCACCTGTACTGACCTCGCCTTCTGGATGATAGCGAGGTGAACAGGCAGTGGCTCGGGTGGTTGTTGTCCTTGATGATCTGTATGGCCTTCCTGTGACATCGGGTGGTGTAGGTGTCCTGTAGGGCAGGTAGTTTGCCCCCGGTGATGCGTTGTGCAGACCTCACTACCCTCTGGAGAGCCTTACGGTTGTGGGCGGAGCAGTTGCCGTACCAGGCGGTGATGCAGCCTGACAGGATGCTCTCGATTGTGCATCTGTAGAAGTTTGTGAGTGCTTTTGGTGACAAGCCGAATTTCTTCAGCCTCCTGAGGTTGAAGAGGCGCTGCTGCGCCTTCTTCACGATGCTGTCTGTGTGGGTGGACCAATTCAGTTTGTCTGTGATGTGTACGCCGAGGAACTTAAAACTTACTACCCTCTCCTCTGCTGTTTCCTGAAGTCCACAATCATCTCCTTAGTTTTGTTGACGTTATTTTCCTGACACCACACTCCGAGGGCCCTCACCTCCTCCCTGTAGGCCATCTCGTCGTTGTTGGTAATCAAGCCTACCACTGTTGTGTCGTCCGCAAACTTGATGATTGAGTTGGAGGCGTGCGTGGCCACGCAGTCGTGGGTGAACAGGGAGTACAGGAGAGGGCTCAGAACGCACCCTTGTGGGGCCCCAGTGTTGAGGATCAGCGGGGTGGAGATGTTGTTGCCTACCCTCACCACCTGGGGGCGGACCGTCAGGAAGTCCAGTACCCAGTTGCACAGGGCGGCGTCGAGACCCAACAGACTGGGATAGGGATTGATTGAATATGTCCGTAAACACACCAGCCAGCTGGTCTGCGCATGCTCTGTGGGCGCGGCTGGGGATGCCGTCTGGGCCTGCAGCCTTGCGAGGGTTGACACGTTTAAATGTTTTCCTCACGTCGGCTGCAGTGAAGGAGAGTCTGCATGTTTTAGTTGCGGGCCGTGTCAGTGGCACTGTATTGTCCTCAAAGCGGGCAAAAAAGTTATTTAGTCTGCCTGGGAGCAAGACATCCTTGTCCAATCCACAGTTTCTGGTTTGGGAATGTTTTAATCGTTGCTATGGGAACGACATCTTCAACGCACGTTCTAATGAACTCGCTCACCGAATCAGCGTATTCGTCAATGTTGTTGTCTGACGCAATACGGAACATATCCCAGTCCACGTGATGGAAGCAGTCTTGGAGTGTGGAATCAGATTGGTCGGACCAGCGTTGAACAGACCTCTTCTTGTTTTAGTTTCTGTCTGTAGGCAGGGATCAACAAAATGGAGTCGTGGTCAGCTTTTCCGAAAGGAGGGCGGGGCAGGGCCTTATATGCGTCGCGGAAGTTGGAATAGCAATGATCCAAGGTTTTTCCAGCTCTGGTTGCGCAATCGATATGCTGATAAAATTTAGGGAGTCTTGTTTTCAGATTAGCCTTGTTAAAATCCCCAGCTACAATGAATGCAGCCTCCGGATATATGGATTCCAGTTTGCAAAGAGTCAAATAAAGTTAGTTCAGAGCCATCGATGTGATGTGTCTGTTGGGGAGGAATATATACGGCTGTGATTATAATCGAAGAGAATTCCCTTGGTGTTTCTGTCGGCGCGATGCGTGGAGAAACCAGCTGGCTGCACCGTCTCCGATAGCGTCTCTCCAGTGAGCCATGTTTCCGTGAAGCAAAGAACGTTACAGTCTCTGATGTCCCTCTGGAATGCTACCCTTGCTCGGATATGTGTCTCTAATATGGTCATACATTGGGCAGGAGGTTAGGAAGTGCACCTCAGTTTCCACCTCATTTTGTGGGCAGTGTGCACATAGTCTGTCTTCTCTTGAGAGCCAGGTCTGCCTTCAGTGGGCAGCCTTTCTCAATAGCAAAGTCTGTACATAGTCAAAGTTTTCCTTCATTTTGGGTCAGTCACAGTGGTCAGGTATTCTGCCACTGTGTACTCTCTGTTTAGGGTCCAATAGCGTTCTAGTTTTTTTTGTAAATTCTTTCCAATGTTTCAAGTAATTATATTTTGGTTTTCTCATGATTTGGTTGGGTCTAATTGTGTTGCTGTCCTGGGGCTCTGTGGGGTGTGTTTGTGTTTGTGAACAGAGCCCCAGGACCAGCTTGCTTAGGGGACTCTTCTCCAGGTTCATCTCTCTGTAGGTGATGGCTTTGTTATGGAAGGTTTGGGAATTGTTTCATTTTAGGTGGTTGTAGAATTTAACGGCTCTTTTCTGGATTTAGATAATAAGCGTGTATCGGCCTAATTCTGCTCTGCTTGCATTATTTGGTGTTTTACGTTGTACACAGATTATATTTTTTGCAGAATTCTGCATACAGAGTCTCAATTTGGTGTTTGTCCCATTATGTGAATTCTTGGTTGGTGAGCGGACCCCAGGCTGCACAACCATAAAGGGCAATGGGTTCTATGACTGATTCAAGTATTTTTAGCCAGATCCTAATTTTTATGTTGAATTTTGTGTTCCTTTTGATGTTCTCTCTCTCCCCTCTCTCTCCCTCTCTCTCTCTCGCTCTTTCTATCTCCCTCTCGCTCTTTCTATCTATCTATCTATCTATCTATCTATCTATCTCTCTCTCTCTCCCTCTTTCTTTTTATCTCTCTCTCACTCTTTCTATCTCTCTCTCTCCCTCTCTCTCTCGCTCTTTCTATATCTCTCTATCTCTCTCTCTCTCGCTTTCTATCTATCTATCTATCTATCTATCTATCTATCTATCTATCTATCTATCTATCTATCTATCTATCTATCTATCTATCTATCTATCTATCTTTCTATCTCTCTCTCTCTCTTCTCTCTCTATCTATCTATCTATCTATCTATCTATCTATCTATCTATCTTTCTATCTCTCTCTCTCGCTCTTTCTATCTCTCTCTCTCTCTTGCTCTTTCTTTTTATCTCTCTCTCTCTGTGTCACTCTTTCTATCTCTATCTCTCCCTTTCTCTCTCTCGCTCTTTCTATCTCTCTCTCTCTCTCTCTCTCTCTCTCTATCTATCTATCTATCTATCTATCTATCTATCTATCTATCTATCTCTCTCTCTCTCTCTCTCGCTCTCTCTCTCTCTCTCTCTCTTTCTCGCTCTTTCTATCAATGTATCTCTCTCTCTCGCGCTCTTTCTATCAATGTATCTCTCTCTCTTGCGCTCTTTCTATCTCTCTCTCTCTCTCGTTCTCACTCTCTCTCTCTCTCTCTCTCTCGCGCTCTTTCTATCTCTCTCTCTCTCGTTCTCACTCTCTCTCTCTCTCTCTCTCATCTCTTTCCCTCTCTCTCTGTGGGACAGGTGTAATAACCGTACCCAGTGTGTGGTGGTGGCAGGGTCCGATGTGTTCCCAGACCCCTGCCCAGGGACCTACAAGTACCTGGAGATACAGTACGAGTGTGTCCCCTACAGTGAGTACCCAGACCCCCATCTCCCACATCCCTCACCCCCTTCCCCACCCCCATCCCCGTCCCCCTTCTCCCCCAGCTAACCCCTCTCAGCCCTCTCAGCAACTGACTGGCATTCACACCAACACACACACAGACTCTCTCTCTCACACACTCAGCCACACACACAAACAGACAGACCAAGACCAGACCAGACAGACACACATTGCTCTCTCGCTCTTGCTCTCTCTCTCTCTTACACACACACACACCTACACACACACACCTGCAAACAAACACACCTACACACACACACCTGCAAACAAACGCACCTACACACACACAGCACTAAACCCTTTTTCTCCATCGACAGCGCAACGCTCCAGAGGCTGAGAGAGATTTTCACACGGAGAAGGTGCTCCACAAACACCATGACAGATAAGCACTTCATACAGCAGTACAGCGAGGGGTCAGCCTTTATTGCCGATCATAGCGGTAACACACACCACCACACTCACACACACGTTGACCCCTGGGCCTGGTAGTTTGCTTTATCTGGTGCCAAACATCTTAGTGGTCCCTCTGATCTCCAAGAACAGTGAACATTGTCCACAGTGAGACTGGGAGGCAGGAGACTGTGTCTGTGTCATCATGCCCCAATGTTAACACAAACAGCAAAGGGATTATTTTAGACCACATGACCCTGAAGATGTGCACATTTCAATATCCCCATGGTAACTGGCTGCCGGCTCCCTCGGGTGCTGCTCACATCTCCGTGGCAGGTGTGACACACACACACACGCACGTACACACACATTACGCACGCGCTCTGTTGCTCATACACACGCACAAACACAAGTACAAACACACACACACACACGCACGTACACACACATTACGCACGCGCTCTGTTGCTCATACACACGCACAAACACAAGTACAAACACACACACACACACATACACAAACACACGCCGAAACACACATCCACATCACACACTGTCTCTCACACACTCTCACTCACACCCTAAAGCACACACACACACACAAGAACACAAGAACACAGGCAGACAGGGTGAGGATTCTGGTGTTGTGTGGAGCCTCAGTCATGTGAAAATCTCTGCTCAGACAGTGTCCCCTCCTCCTCATGTAGTATTACTCTCAGCATTGATCCTCTCACTGTGCAGGAGTATTCCAGGGGGCTGCCGCCTCATCCCCCCTCCACTGGGGAGAGACAGAAGTGTGGTGTGTGTGGGGGAGGGGGGGGGTGATTGATGACTATGGGAGGGATGAAGGGAAGAGGTGGGTAAAAGATACTCTGTGGGTGAATGTCTATGTTTTTTCCTTCAGGGAGCCGTGAGTACAGGAACTGAAGAAATCAAAACTGACATAAACAACTCCCTGACCTCTTCTCTGAATTCTCACACTCCTCTCTTCCTCTCAACATATCTCCATGTCAATATCGCCTTTTTTCATCTCTCCTTCTCTGTCAACCTTCTCTCTCTTGGTTTCATGCCGTTCTTCTACAACTCTTTATATTCTACACTTTATCCATTGCCACATTTCTTTCACTCTCCCATTGATCTCATCTCTTTCCCTCCCTCTCTTTATCTTCCGATGTCGCTTTCTTTTCTCTTTGCAGGTTTTAGGAGTTGTCCCAACACTCCACTGTCACCTGTAGGAGTTGTCCCAACACTCCACTGTCACCTGTAGGAGTTGTCCCAACACTCCACTGTCACCTGTAGGAGTTGTCCCAACACTCCACTTTCAACTGTCCAAGTGCAACACAAAGTGCAGCATGGCCTCCAGGCCTCTAGGGGAGCTGTCCTACTTGGCTGGCTGTGCCCCCTTAAGATTACGATGAACTCTGACCCTCCTCTGCTCAGCGCTCACAGGCCCTCAGCTAACCTGCCTCTAGATATATACTGTAGTTCAGGGTTGAGTCCTGTTACCATCACAACAGTAAAAGTTATAACTGTGACCTTTGCTGTTGGGGAAGGTTTTCTAGTCTGTGTTATCTTTCTTCTTCTCTCTCTCTTTTGCCCTGCAGCCTTTGGGTGAGATCATGTCCTCTTTCAGTCTCCTCTATCATCTCTCTCTCTGAATGTAGCCCTGAGATGTGAGTTGACTTGTTGTGGTGGTCAGGTTGAGTGGCCCCTGGTTGCTATGTTCTACTTTATGTGGTCTCCTCTGGTGTTGTTTTGTTGTTAGGTGGTGATCTGGTCCTGGGTTATAAATAAATAGTTTCCTCTTCTGTCCTCTCTTATTCTCTCTTATTCCAGACCAGACATTTCCCTCTGACTGCACACAGGAGCCAATTGAAAGTGATGATTAAATAGCTGCTGACTTGCATTTTTCCTATTCCCGTCTTCTATTAAAGAAGCTTGTTTATTGGATCTGAAGGAAGGAGGGTGGAGGGGGTTATGAGAAAATTGGAACCTGATCGCGTCGTGATGAAAAGTCTTGGCTGTCTGAAGTGAGAAAGACGAGCCAATTAGAACAGTCCTCCGTCAGTCTTCTCCTCTCCCTCAGGGATGGGCTGTGGGCCAGACCAGACTTGCAAACACACACATACACGTTAGTTCTCCCCACCCGCGCCGCATTCCGCCGCACCACGCTACGTGTTGTCAGGCTATGCCACCAGAATATAAATAGATCCTGAGTGAATTAGATTCAGTGTTACAGTCCTCCTCATCCCAAACCTAGTGGCAACTAACTGGCCTTCTATTAATTACCAGGAGAAGGTCATCTCATCCCAAACCTAGTGGCAACTAACTGGGCTTCTATTAATTACCAGGAGGAGGTCATCTCATCCCAAACCTAGTGGCAACTAACTGGGCTTCTATTAATTACCAGGAGGAGGTCATCTCATCCCAAACCTAGTGGCAACTAACTGGGCTTCTATTAATTACCAGGAGAAGGTCATCTCATCCCAAACCCAGTGGCAACTAACTGGGCTTCTATTAATTACCAGGAGAAGGTAATCTCATCCCAAACCTAGTGGCAACTAACTGGGCTTCTATTAATTACCAGGAGAAGGTCATCTCATCCCAAACCTAGTGGCAACTAACTGGGTTTCTATTAATTACCAGGAGAAGGTCATCTCATCCCAAACCTAGTGGCAACTAACTGGGCTTCTATTAATTACCAGAAGGTAATCTCATCCCAAACCCAGTGACAACTAACTGGGCTTCTATTAATTACCAGGAGAAAGTCATCTCATCCCAAACCTAGTGACAACTAACTGGGCTTCTATTAATTACCAGGAGAAGGTCATCCTATCCCAAACCTAGTGACATCTAACTGGGCTTCTATTAATTACCAGGAGGAGGTCATCTCATCCCAAACCTAGTGGCAACTAACTGGGCTTCTATTAATTACCAGGAGGTCATCTCATCCCAAACCTAGTGACATCTAACTGGGCTTCTATTAATTACCAGGAGGAGGTCATCTCATCCCAAACCTAGTGGCAACTAACTGGGCTTCTATTAATTACCAGGAGAAGGTCATCTCATCCCAAACCTAGTGGCAACTAACTGGGTTTCTATTAATTAACAGGAGGAGGTCATCTCATCCCAAACCTAGTGGCAACTAACTGGGCTTCTATTAATTACCAGGAGGAGGTCATCTCATCCCAAACCTAGTGGCAACTAACTGGGCTTCTATTAATTACCAGGAGGAGGTCATCTCATCCCAAACCTAGAGGCAACTAACTGGGCTTCTATTAATTACCAGGAGAAGGTCATCTCATCCCAAACCCAGTGACAACTAACTGGGCTTCTATTAATTACCAGGAGAAGGTCATCTAATCCCAAACCTAGTGGCAACTAACTGGGTTTCTATTAATTACCAGGAGAAGGTCATCTCATCCCAAACCTAGTGGCAACTAACTGGGCTTCTATTAATTACCAGGAGAAGGTCATCTCATCCCAAACCTAGTGGCAACTAACTGGGTTTCTATTAATTACCAGGAGGAGGTCATCTCATCCCAAACCTAGTGGCAACTAACTGGGCTTCTATTAATTACCAGGAGGAGGTCATCTCATCCCAAACCTAGAGGCAACTAACTGGGCTTCTATTAATTACCAGGAGAAGGTCATCTCATCCCAAACCTAGTGACATCTAACTGGGCTTCTATTAATTACCAGGAGGAGGTCATCTCATCCCAAACCTAGTGGCAACTAACTGGGCTTCTATTAATTACCAGGAGAAGGTCATCTCATCCCAAACCTAGTGGCAACTAACTGGGCTTCTATTAATTACCAGGAGGAGGTCATCTCATCCCAAACCTAGTGGCAACTAACTGGGCTTCTATTAATTACCAGGAGGAGGTCATCTCATCCCAAACCTAGTGGCAACTAACTGGGCTTCTATTAATTACCAGGAGAGGAGGTCATCTCATCCCAAACCTAGTGGCAACTAACTGGGCTTCTATTAATTACCAGGAGGTCATCTTATCCCAAACCTAGTGGCAACTAACTGGGCTTCTATTAATTACCAGGAGAAGGTCATCTCATCCCAAACCTAGTGGCAACTAACTGGGCTTCTATTAATTACCAGGAGGTCATCTTATCCCAAACCTAGTGGCAACTAACTGGGTTTCTATTAATTACCAGGAGAAGGTCATCTCATCCCAAACCTAGAGGCAACTAACTGGGCTTCTATTAATTACCAGGAGAAGGTCATCTCATCCCAAACCTAGTGGCAACTAACTGGGCTTCTATTAATTACCAGGAGAAGGTCATCTCATCCCAAACCTAGTGGCAACTAACTGGGTTTCTATTAATTACCAGGAGGTCATCTCATCCCAAACCTAGTGGCAACTAACTGGGTTTCTATTAATTACCAGGAGAAGGTCATCTCATCCCAAACCTAGTGACATCTAACTGGGTTTCTATTAATTACCAGGAGGAGGTCATCTCATCCCAAACCTAGTGGCAACTAACTGGGCTTCTATTAATTACCAGGAGAAGGTCATCTCATCCCAAACCTAGTGACATCTAACTGGGCTTCTATTAATTACCAGGAGGAGGTCATCTCATCCCAAACCTAGTGGCAACTAACTGGGCTTCTATTAATTACCAGGAGAAGGTCATCTCATCCCAAACCTAGTGGCAACTAACTGGGCTTCTATTAATTACCAGGAGAAGGTAATCTCATCCCAAACCTAGTGGCAACTAACTGGGCTTCTATTAATTACCAGGAGAAGGTCATCTCATCCCAAACCCAGTGACAACTAACTGGTCTTCTATTAATTACCAGGAGAAGGTCATCTAATCCCAAACCTAGTGGCAACTAACTGGGTTTCTATTAATTACCAGGAGAAGGTCATCTAATCCCAAACCTAGAGGCAACTAACTGGGCTTCTATTAATTACCAGGAGAAGGTCATCTCATCCCAAACCTAGTGACATCTAACTGGCCTTCTATTCATTACCAGGAGAAGGTCATCTCATCCCAAACCTAGTGGCAACTAACTGGGCTTCTATTAATTACCAGGAGGTCATCTCATCCCAAACCTAGTGGCAACTAACTGGGCTTCTATTAATTACCAGGAGAAGGTCATCTCATCCCAAACCTAGTGGCAACTAACTGGGCTTCTATTAATTACCAGGAGAAGGTCATCTCATCCCAAACCTAGTGGCAACTAACTGGGCTTCTATTAATTACCAGGAGGTCATCTTATCCCAAACCTAGTGGCAACTAACTGGGTGTTTTACCAGGAGAAGGTCATCTAATCCAAAACCTAATGACAACTAACTGGGTTTGTTTAATTACTAGGAGAGAGGGATCCCTCCCGGGGTTACCCCTCTCCTCTGCAGAGATTAATTGAATTTGGTGCTGCTAATCGCTCTGGTAATGCCCCATCTTTCATGGCTCACTGGGAGTGCAGGGTGTTTTGGTGTCTTTATGGGTGACATATGTTTGTTTGTTTGGTTCTACTTAACGGGAGAGGGATAGGGGTTAGGGATAGAGGGATGGTGTTTAAAGGGTCGCTGTTTGCAGCTGGCATGATGCGTGCAGGCATGTGTGTGTGTGTGTGTGTGTGTGTGTGTGTGTGTGTGTGTGTGTGTGTGTGTGTGTGTGTGTGTGTGTGTGTGTGTGTGTGTGTGTGTGTGTGTGTGTGTGGTTGTCTGGGTGTGTGTGGGTGGGTGTTTGTGTGCAAGTGTGTTTGTGTGTGTGACAGGGTCCTCTGTGTGCGTGTCACATAGTGCTTTGTGTTACCAGCCACCTGAAACGTGGAGGTGACAGGCGAAGCAGCTGAGTCGACACAGCACTGTCAGATGAGCTCAGAAGAGGCGGCCAGTGTGTGTGTTTGTGTGTGTGTTAGTGTGTGTGTTAATGTGTGTGTTAGGATGTGTGAGCATGCCAGCAGAACATAACAACAGCCAACAAGTCAAGTCATATCTCACAGTGCCAAAAACCCTGCAAGCCCTTACAGAGACATCACTTTGTCTTCACTGGGCAGAACAGAGCAAGACAAACTGTTGTGACACAGATTCACTCTGTCAAGGCTTGCTTCACAACTGGCTTCTATCAACACATACTGAGTGTACTGTATAAACTATACCTTATTATACCATACTATACTACACACTATATCTATTTCCTAGTTCACCACACATCATTAAACAACACTATACTATAATATAATATACTATATATATATATATTTCCTGGAGTAAAAATCCAGTAGATTAATATCATGTTGCCTAGTCACTTTATTCCTAGTTATATGTACATATCTACCTCAATGACCTCGTATCCCTTCACATCGACTAGGTACTGGTACTTTGTGTATATAGCCAAGTTATCATTGTGTATTTATTGGTACTTGTTTTACTAGGTGTTATTCCTTTCCTATTATTTCTCTATGTTCTTTCTCTCTGCGTTGTTGGGAAGGCCCGTAACGTTCGTCTACAACTGCTGCTGACGAAGCCTGTAGGAACCCATGGAAATGTAGAGAGCAGAGTGCAGAGGAGAGTAGAACTCTACCTGTTCCTGCTCCCAGTAAATGTAGAGAGCAGAGAGGAGAGTAGAACTCTACCTGTTCCTGCTCCCAGTAAATGTAGAGTGCAGAGAGGAGAGTAGAACTCTACCTGTTCCTGCTCCCAGTAAATGTAGAGAGCAGAGAGGAGAGTAGAACTCTACCTGTCCCTGCTCCCAGTAAATGTAGAGAGCAGAGTGCAGAGAGGAGAGAACTCTAGAACTGCTCCCAGTAAATGTAGAGAGCAGAGTGCAGAGAGGAGAGTAGAACTCTACCTGTTCCTGCTCCCAGTAAATGTAGAGAGCAGAGTGCAGAGAGGAGAGTAGAACTCTACCTGTCCCTGCTCCCAGTAAATGTAGAGAGCAGAGAGGAGAGTAGAACTCTACCTGTTACTGCTCCCAGTAAATGTAGAGAGCAGAGAGGAGAGTAGAACTCTACCTGTCCCTGCTCCCAGTAAATGTAGAGAGCAGAGAGGAGAGTAGAACTCTACCTGTTCCTGCTCCCAGTAAATGTAGAGAGCAGAGAGGAGAGTAGAACTCTACCTGTTCCTGCTCCCAGTAAATGTAGAGTGCAGAGAGGAGAGTAGAACTCTACCTGTTCCTGCTCCCAGTAAATGTAGAGAGCAGAGAGGAGAGTAGAACTCTACCTGTTCCTGCTCCCAGTAAATGTAGAGAGCAGAGAGGAGAGTAGAACTCTACCTGTCCCTGCTCCCAGTAAATGTAGAGAGCGGAGAGGAGAGTAGAACTCTACCTGTTCCTGCTCCCAGTAAATGTAGAGAGCAGAGAGGAGAGTAGAACTCTACCTGTTCCTGCTCCCAGTAAATGTAGAGAGCAGAGAGGAGAGTAGAACTCTACCTGTTCCTGCTCCCAGTAAATGTAGAGAGCAGAGAGGAGAGTAGAACTCTACCTGTCCCTGCTCCCAGTAAATGTAGAGAGCAGAGTGCAGAGAGGAGAGTAGAACTCTACCTGTTCCTGCTCCCAGTAAATGTAGAGAGCAGAGAGGAGAGTAGAACTCTACCTGTTCCTGCTCCCAGTAAATGTAGAGAGCAGAGAGGAGAGTAGAACTGTTCCTGCTCCCAGTAAATGTAGAGAGCAGAGAGGAGAGTATAACTCTACCTGTCCCTGCTCCCAGTAAATGTAGAGAGCAGAGAGGAGAGTAGAACTCTACCTGTCCCTGCTCCCAGTAAATGTAGAGAGCAGAGTGTAGAGAGGAGAGTAGAACTCTACCTGTTCCTGCTCCCAGTAAATGTAGAGTGCAGAGAGGAGAGTAGAACTCTACCTGTTCCTGCTCCCAGTAAATGTAGAGAGCAGAGAGGAGAGTAGAACTCTACCTGTCCCTGCTCCCAGTAAATGTAGAGAGCAGAGAGGAGAGTAGAACTCTACCTGTTCCTGCTCCCAGTAAATGTAGAGAGCAGAAAGGAGAGTAGAACTCTACCTGTCCCTGCTCCCAGTAAATGTAGAGAGCAGAGAGGAGAGTAGAACTCTACCTGTTCCTGCTCCCAGTAAATGTAGAGAGCAGAGAGGAGAGTAGAACTCTACCTGTTCCTGCTCCCAGTAAATGTAGAGAGCAGAGAGGAGAGTAGAACTCTACCTGTTCCTGCTCCCAGTAAATGTAGAGAGCAGAGAGGAGAGTAGAACTCTACCTGTTCCTGCTCCCAGTAAATGTAAAGAGCAGAGAGGAGAGTAGAACTCTACCTGTTCCTGCTCCCAGTAAATGTAGAGAGCAGAGAGGAGAGTAGAACTCTACCTGTCCCTGCTCACAGTAAATGTAGAGAGCAGAGTGCAGAGAGGAGAGTAGAACTCTACCTGTTCCTGCTCCCAGTAAATGTAGCACTACATCATTATTGATCCCTACTGCTCTTTCCAGTGGGGAGATCCATGCTACACGACCAGGACTGTTACACTCAGTGGAGAGTCAGGCCTTTTGCTCTTGCATCAGTTGGCCAACTTATCTTGTTAACAATAACAGTGCAGCTAACGGAATAATTGAATTGTTAAATCACCGTCATGTACTGTGCTACTCTATACTGTTTAGTAGCTTTAACTTCTGTATAATGTCCTTCTATACGTTTCTATAAGTCACCACTGGGTCTGTGTACTGCGGATCGGGACATTTGAACCACAGAAATGTATTCTGGGGCTTGTATTCATATCAGTGCCTTTCTGGACACAAAGCTTCTGTAACTCATAGTTTACTTGTCTGGGTGGGTTTGTCAGGAGAAGGGTAGTTGTGTTGTAGTTTGACACGTTTCAGAGAGAAAGAGAGAGAAATGCAATGATGTCAGAAAGGGAGATTGTGTAAATATGTGTAGGGACACCATTAGGGACTCATGTTTGGTGATCGACAAATGGGAGGATTGGGTTGAGCCTGGAAGAAATGAATGAAGGATGAAGAGACAGCGGGAGAGGAGAGAGGGCATGCTATTTCTCAGCCGTGTGGTGAAGGAGAGAGTAGAGAGGGCATGCTATTTCTCAGCAGTGTGGTGAAGGAGAGAGGAGAGAGGGCATGCTATTTCTCAGCAGTGTGGTGAAGGAGAGAGGAGAGAGGGCATGCTATTTCTCAGCAGTGTGGTGAAGGAGAGAGGAGAGAGGGCATGCTATTTCTCAGCAGTGTGGTGAAGGAGAGAGGAGAGAGGGCATGCTATTTCTCAGCAGTGTGGTGAAGGAGAGAGGAGAGAGGGCATGCTATTTCTCAGCCGTGTGGTGAAGGAGAGAGTAGAGAGGGCATGCTATTTCTCAGCCGTGTGGTGAAGGAGAGAGGAGAGAGGGCATGCTATTTCTCAGCAGTGTGGTGAAGGAGAGAGGAGAGAGGGCATGCTATTTCTCAGCAGTGTGGTGAAGGAGAGAGGAGAGAGGGCATGCTATTTCTCAGCAGTGTGGTGAAGGAGAGAGTAGAGAGGGCATGCTATTTCTCAGCAGTGTGGTGAAGGAGAGAGGGCATGCTATTTCTCAGCAGTGTGGTGAAGGAGAGAGGAGAGAGGGCATGCTATTTCTCAGCAGTGTGGTGAAGGAGAGAGGAGAGAGGGCATGCTATTTCTCAGCAGTGTGGTGAAGGAGAGAGGAGAGAGGGCATGCTATTTCTCAGCAGTGTGGTGAAGGAGAGAGGAGAGAGGGCATGCTATTTCTCAGCAGTGTGGTGAAGGAGAGAGGAGAGAGGGCATGCTATTTCTCAGCAGTGTGGTGAAGGAGAGAGGAGAGAGGGCATGCTATTTCTCAGCAGTGTGGTGAAGGAGAGAGGAGAGAGGGCATGCTATTTCTCAGCCGTGTGGTGAAGGAGAGAGGAGAAGAGAAGAGTTGTCCTGCAGTGCTCCTCAGGTGTCCGTGTATATGTAGCTCTGTGTTAGCGTGCTGTGCCTGCTATTTTAGCAGTGGGGATAATTGATAGGGTTCTGGAGAGCAGTGCTGAGCAGAGGAGGTGCCTGGGTTTTCATTCTCACCAGGGGACCTACGATGGAGCCTGAATGAATCAGACACTCAGAGACCCAGGTGGCTCTACTGTACACTAACACCCCGCAATGCACAGTGTGTGTGTGTGTGTGTGTGTGTGTGTGTGTGTGTGTGTGTGTGTGTGTGAGAGGAGAGAGGCGCATGCTATTTTCAGCAGACAAGCAGCAGACAAGGACCAGAGGACGTCAACAAATCAAATCTACCTCTTTTCTTCTCCTTCTCTCCTCTTCCTCACCAAAGCATCATCCCTCTTTTATTAGGACTCTCTCGTTCTCTCTACCTCTCCTTCACTCTCATTTCTCTGCTTCTCTCTCGTTCTCTCTACCTCTCCTTCACTCTCATTTCCTGCAGTGCTCTCTCAGGTGTCTCTGTATATGTAGCTCTGTGTTCTGCTGTGCCTCGTTAGCTGGGGATAATTCTAGGGTTCAGCAGTGCTCAGAGGAGGTGCTCTGGTTTCTCTCGTTCTCTCAGGGGACCTCCCGATGGAGCCTGAATGAATCAGACACTCAGAGACTCCAGGTGGCTCTCTGTTCACTCACCCCGCAATGCACAGTGTGTGTGTGTGTGTCTGTGTGTGTGTGTGTGTGTGTGTGTGTGTGTCATTGTGTGTGTGTGTGTGTGTTCTGCGCTCTTTACAGACAAGCAGCAGACAAGGACCAGAGGACGTCAACAAATCAAATCTCATCATTCTCTGTTCTCTCTACCTCTCCCTCATTTCTCTCTTTCTCTCTACCTCTCCTTCACTCTCATTTCTCTGCTTCTCTCTCGTTCTCTCTACCTCTCTCCTTCACTCTCATTTCTCTGCTTCTCTCTCATTCTCTCTACCTCTCCTTCACTCTCATTTCTCTGCTTCTCTCTCATTTCTCTGCTTCTCTCTCCTCTCTCTCTCATTTCTCTGCTTCTCTCTCGTTCTCTCTGCCTCTCCTTCACTCTCATTTCTCTGCTTCTCTCTCGTTCTCTCTACCTCTCCTTCACTCTCATTTCTCTGCTTCTCTCTCGTTCTCTCTACCTCTCCTTCACTCTCATTTCTCTGCTTCTCTTGTTCTCTCTACCTCTCCTTCACTCTCATTTCTCTGCTTCTCTCTCGTTCTCTCTGCCTCTCCTTCACTCTCATTTCTCTGCTTCTCTCTCGTTCTCTCTACCTCTCTCCTTCACTCTCATTTCTCTGCTTCTCTCTCATTTCTCTCTTCCTCTCCTTCACTCTCATTTCTCTGCTTTCTCTCTGCCTCTCTCTCTGCCTCTCCTTCACTCTCATTTCTCTCTGCTTCTCTCTTCACTCTAATTTCTCTCTGCTCGTTCTCTCTGCCTCTCCTTCACTCTCATTTCTCTGCTTCTCTCTCGTTCTCTCTGCCTCTCCTTCACTCTCATTTCTCTGCTTCTCTCTCGTTCTCTCTACCTCTCTCCTTCACTCTCATTTCCCTGCTTCTCTTGTTCTCTACCTCTCCTTCACTCTAATTTCTCTACTTCTCTCTCGTTCTCTCTGCCTCTCCTTCACTCTCATTTCTCTGCTTCTCTCTCGTTCTCTCTGCCTCTCCTTCACTCTCATTTCTCTGCTTCTCTCTTCACTCTCATTTCTCTGCCTCTCCTTCACTCTCATTTCTCTGCTTCTCTCTCGTTCTCTCTGCCTCTCCTTCACTCTCATTTCTCTGCTTCTCTCTCATTCTCTCTACCTCTCCTTCATTCTCATTTCTCTGCTTCACTCTATAGTTCTCTCTGCCTCTCCTTCATTCTCATTTCTCTGCTTCTCTCTCGTTCTCTCTGCCTCTCCTTCACTCTCATTTCTCTGCTTCTCTCTCGTTCTCTCTGCCTCTCCTTCACTCTCATTTCTCTGCTTCACTCTATAGTTCTCTCTGCCTCTCCTTCACTCTCATTTCTCTGCTTCTCTCTCGTTCTCTCTGCCTCTCCTTCACTCTCATTTCTCTGCTTCACTCTCTAGTTCTCTCTACCTCTCCTTCATTCTCATTTCTCTGCTTCACTCTATAGTTCTCTCTGCCTCTCCTTCACTCTCATTTCTCTGCTTCTCTCTCGTTCTCTCTGCCTCTCCTTCACTCTCATTTCTCTGCTTCTCTCTCATTCTCTCTGCCTCTCCTTCACTCTCATTTCTCTGCTTCACTCTATAGTTCTCTCTGCCTCTCCTTCACTCTCATTTCTCTGCTTCACTCTCTAGTTCTCTCTACCTCTCCTTCATTCTCATTTCTCTGCTTCACTCTCTAGTTCTCTCTACCTCTCCTTCACTCTCATTTCTCTGCTTCTCTTGTGTTCTCTCTACCTCTCCTTCACTCTCATTTCTCTGCTTGTCTCTCGTTCTCTCTACCTCTCCTTTATTCTAGCTCCTCTCCTCCACTCCATCACCCTCCACACCAACACACACAATTTTGTTATCTCCCTGAAGGCAGTGTGTGTTTAGAAAACAGGTCACACAGAAACATGATATAAAGGATTCCCTGCTCCCCCTTGGACCCTGTCTGACACATAACTGCCATAAAGAGACACCACATCAAACCTCCACACTGCACCATGCAGGGCCCCACTTTACCCATCAGCCCACAGTGTGTCTGTTTACAGCCATGAGCATCTTGCTCTCGCCTCTCTCTCTCGCTTTCTCCATCCACCATGCTGTTCTGACACTGTGAGCCTCATTCTGCCTCATTCTACCCCTCCTCCTTCCGCCCTCTCCCCTCCTCCCGCCTCATTCTCCCTCTCCTCCTTCCGCCCTCTCCCCTCCTCCCGCCTGATTCTCCCTCTCCTCCTTCCGCCCCCTCTCTCCCCTCCTCCCCGCCTGATTCTCCCCTCCTCCTTCCCTCTCCCTCCTCCCGCCCTCCTTCCGCCCCTCTCCCCTCCTCCCGCCTGATTCTCCCTCTCCTCCTTCCGCCCTCCCCCTCCTCCCACCTCATTCTCCCCTCCTCCTTCCGCCCCTCTCCCCTCCTCCCACCTCATTCTCCCCCTCCTCCTTCCCACCCTCTCCCCCCCTCCTCCCGCCTCATTCTCCCCCTCCCCCTCCTCCTTCCGCCCTCTCCCCTCCTCCCGCCTCATTCTCCCCCTCCCCTCCTCCTTCCGCCCTCTCCCTCCTCCCACCTCATTCTCTCCCCTCCTCCTTCCGCCCTCTCCCCTCCTCCCACCTCATTCTCCCCCCTCCTCCTTCCCCCCTCCTCCCCTCCTCCCGCCTCATTCTCCCCCTCCCTCCTCCCGCCTCATTCTCCCCCTCCTCCTTCCGCCCTTTCCTCTTGCTCCGATGCTCTAATGGCTGCTCTAGCAGTGGGAGTTAGCTCCCTCCTCCTGCCCTCCTGGTGCCCCTCTGCTCTGGCCACATGGGACCCATACATGAGCCCATAGATGCTCCCCTGAAGGATGAAATGGCTGCCACTCCTACTCTCTTCACAGGGTTTCTCCCAGTGTCTGATCTAGCTGTCTGATGATAAAAGCCATAGAGATGGTAGTGCTCTGTTGCTCTGATGCCGTGATGCAGAAAGCCCCCCCTCTCTCTCTCTCTCTCTCTCTCCCTCTGTCTCTCTCTCTCTCTCTCTCTCTCTCTCTCTATCCCTCTCTCTTCCTCCTCCTCTTCTTCTTCCTCCTCTTCTCCTCCTTCCTGGAATGTGTCCAGTACAGACACCTCTCATGCTGTACTGTAGATGAGAGAGGTGATGACTTCGCATGACAAGGCTCTCCAGGGACCAAAAGGCTTCACACAGCATTCACACGTTCAGCGGCAGCAGCATGTCCATGACACATGTCCATGACACGTCTCCTTCCACGTGGCAGGGAAGAAACACACACACACACAAACACACACAACACTCATTCGTCCGCCACAATGACTGATGTCTATGGAAAGCTGCCTTACAAACTGCCATAACTGCTTATGTCAGCCAAAGCCTCGTGGAGGCTCAACACACAGACTAGTGATTAGTGCTTGATGAGCCTGGTGTAGACCAAAAGACAGGGCTGTGTCTCAGACTCTCTGCTCTCTCTCGCGCTTTACTTTCGTCTGTCTCCTCCTTCCGTCTCTCAATCCCTCTTGTTTCTTTGTTCTCTTCTCTTTCTTCCTTCCTTCTCTTTTGATGAGTGTATCTGAGCCCGGCCAGCAAGCTGCTCCCCATTGATTGGCTGGTCGATGGATTGAGCGAATGGCGGGGTTCTGTAGCTGAGAGCCGTGATTTGGCGTACTGAGCGCAGTCAGACGCAGCGCCACTTTCTTGGGATTAAGAGACAGGTTCAATGTAGACCCTGTAACCCTGGAGAGGGGCTAGACGAGACACAGTGACCCCCCGCAAGGCCACAACACACCCCACACACTGGGCCACTTTCCTCATCACCCTCTCATCTTTCCATCCCTCTATCTAGCTCTATTTCTCCCACAGCTGCTTCCAAAGAAGATTCTTCAGGAACATATGTGTGTTTTTCTCTCCCTGACAGGACCCAGGAGCTGGAGTTCGGAAGGACAGAAAGAGGGAGGGAGGGAGGGAGGGAGGGGTGGGATCCTAAGACGTAATAGGAGGTCGGGTTGAGTACATGTATGTGTGGATGGTTGGGGATTGTTGGGTTAATGGAATGGAAATGGAGTAAATCCGAGGTCAGGCCATTTTCCCTCCTCATTTTTCATTTGAGTCGCCATCCTTTCTCTGAGTAGCCAACCGTAACACAGAACAAATAACATGCTTAAAGAAAAGAGAGAAAGGATAGCATTTTATTTAATCTCAATTTTGTCTTTTTTCCTGCACCTGTTTTTCTTTCATTCCCTTTGCTCTCTCTCTTTTTCTCTCTGTCTCTCTTACTCTGTTTCTCTGTCTCTCTCTCTCTCTCTCTCTCTCTCTCTCTCTCTCTCCCTGTCTTCCTCTCTCTTTCTCCTTTTTCCGATGCTTGAATAGAAGTGGATCAAAAAGGTAAAGACCACAATGAACATAAAAACCACAGCTCGCCCCTCCCTCCTCCTCCTCCCTCCTCTCCTCCCCTCATACGCCTTCCTAACCCAGCACCTTGTGTAGTGGTCATGTTTGATGTTGATATCCCTCCCCTTTCTTTCTCTCTTTCTCTCCCTCTCTCTCTTTCTGGATTATAACCAAGACTCTAAGATCCTTCCAGATTTCCTCCTTGCCTCTGATGACACCAGCCTGACCTACACGCACGCACGCACGCACCGCACACACACACACACACACACACACACACACACACACAAACCAGCTGACCACTCTGGAGGTCCATGAACTATTTCTGAGAGAGAAAAAGAGAGAGCATTCTTATGTCATGGTTTAACCACTATACCAACTACATACCAGTGGCCATTCACAAACTTAAAGACAGATAACATGGTGTACATTCTTACCACTTCCTGGTCGGTAAAACCTTTTCTTCTCTTCTCCCATTCACTGTAAACCTATCTCTCCTCTCCTCAACGTGTCCACATGTTGGGCCACAGCCACCTGACAACTCCTCATGCTGACATAGTTCTCCATCTGACCCTGCAGTTCTCACTCCACCTCATTGAGTATGATTTAACCATTTCTCTATTGTTTGCTATTAGTAATTTGACCCTATCTCTAATTGGTTCCCTCCAGATCCAAGTGACTCCTCCTCGTCCTCCTCTCCTCTCTTCTCCACATTGGTTTATATTCTTCTCTCTGCCTCCCTTTCTCCTTCTTTGTTTCTTCCTTCCCCTTTCATTTTTCCTTACTTCAGGGTGACATTTTTCTTACATTTATTTGTTTTCATTTTCAACTTTCAAAAGACAATGGTATTCAGAATCACACTGGCCAAAGTTTCTCCTTGATCATGTGACATGAGTCTGTCTCTCGTTAAGCACTTTCTCCCATTTCCAGGTGCTTCAGTGTCCACTCTCTTTCTCTCTATCACTCAAACAGCTTTAAATGCCGTGCCCTTCTCTCCTCTCTTTCTCTCTTTCTTTTGGCTCCGTTTCTGCCTCTCAGATCTTTCATCTGTTCATCACAAGTAGCCACTGGTTCTCTGAGGCCTCCTCAGGTTTCATCTCCTTCTTCACCTCCTCCTCCTCCTCTTCATTTCTCTTTCCCTCTTTATCCATTTGCTCTTATCACTGCTTTTTCTTCCTTCTCTTGCTTTCGTTGCACTGCAACCCCCCTGTGTGTCCTGATTTGGCCATCAGTCACCCCTCCTTATCAATAGAAGTCAGCTAGTCCTCCCTTCGTACAGCATGTCTGTATGGATTCAGAGGGGTGCCACAGTAGGTGGTACAGTCCCAGTTAGCATCTATGTGTAATGGCTGCTCTGTTCACTAGGGGGATTGTACTCTCTAAAGAGCCAATCAGTCACTGGTCTCCCAATCACAGAGCTTACAAAGAATGCTGCAGGGGAAGCAGGGCTCAATCCAAGGGTAGAGGAAGGAAGAGTATTGCTGCCACTGGGAACAGGCACCATTAGGGCCGCCTCAAAAGGGTCATTTAATCTCCCAGGTTGTGTCTGAAATGGCACACTATTCCCCACGTAGTGCACTACAGGGCTCTGGTCAAAAGTAGTGCACTATATAGGTTATTATACACTGTCCTAATCTTATCCGCGACCCTTTAGATGCCCCGGCCCACAACACCATTACACATCAGTCTGGACTAGTACCCTCTACTGTCTGTTTCCATGGATAGATGGATGTGTACAGTAGGTTATTATACACTGTCCTAATCTTACCCGCAACCCTTTAGATGCCCCCGCCCACAACACCATTACACATCAGTCTGGACTAGTACCCTCTACTGTCTGTTTCCATGGATAGATAGATGTGTACAGTAGGTTATTATACACTGTCCTAATCTTACCCGCGACCCTTTAGATGCCCCGGCCCACAACACCGTTACACATCAGTCTGGACTAGTACCCTCTACTGTCTGTTTCCATGGATAGATGGATGTGTACAGTAGGTTATTATACACTGTCCTAATCTTACCCGCGACCCTTTAGATGCCCCGGCCCACAACACCATTACACATCAGTCTGGACTAGTACCCTCTACTGTCTGTTTCCATGGATAGATGGATGTGTACAGTAGGTTATTATAGATCTGTAGCAATGCCATTAAGTCCTTTATGGGCCCATATCCATCTGCCTGGATGTGGCTTTCCACTGACATCCATTGCTCCTGTATGTCTTGTTTTTCCCTCAACCAACCGACCACCATTTTGTTTCTCCCTGCCTGGTAGCTATAGCGAACCCTCCTCCTCTGCCCCCCCACACACACACCCTTGATCCACCTTGTTGTTGTTGTTTTTTTACCCACATTTACTACCGTTCCTCCCAGTGACCATGTGACCTACAAAACCCCTCCTCTTCCTCCCTCTATCCTCGCTTTAACTCTACTGCTAATTATGATTATCTCTATATCTCATTTTTTATTAATTAACAATTCTCTTAGATTGTGTTACCCGTTGTCCCTTTGTTAATTCATTAATCCTAATTGATTGATTCACTGATTGGTTGATTGAAAGATTATAGTAATGGCTGCTCTGCTGTTGTGTTCAGGAGCGGGTCTGTGAACGTCAGTCAGACTGTCTGTAGTCTGTGTCTTGATAGACTTAGATATTCATTTCCTTGTCACCGTTCCTTTATTACTATTGACACGTGAATTGACTGAATAGGTGTCAGCCATCTTTCTGTCACCTATCAAGTCCTTTTTAATCAGTGATCATGAAGGAAAGGAGACAAGGAAACAAATCTACAGTATTTAATCAATGATCATGAAGGAAAGGTGACAAGGAAATGAATCTACAGTATGTAAGACCTGGTACACAGCCTTCAAATTGTTTTTTATTGGGACTAAAGGAGGGGGGAGTATCCCTCACACCTACACTCTTAAAAACAGGTTCTATCTAGAACCTAAAAGGGTTCTTTGGCTGTCCCCATAGGATAACCCTTTGAAGAACCCTTTATGGTTCCAGGTAGAACTGATTCGGTTCCAGGTACATCCATTTTGGGTTCCGTCTTAAGCCCTTCCCACAGAGGGTTCTACCTGGAACCAAAAAGGGTTCTCCTATGGGGACAACCAAATAATGATTTCTGAGAGTGTAGAGACATATTTACCATTGAAATAGTGTCTCTGTGGGCGAATGAGGATAGAGGGAGGGACAGAGAGAGAGGGAGAGAGGAGCAGTCGCTATAGAGACAGGCTGTACCTCCTCATTAGGAATGACCCACCACACACACACGTCTGGTCACGTGACCCACTGCACTCAGACATTCTATTCAGCAGGCAGTCGAGGAGAGAGGAGAGTGAAGGAGAGAGGGAGAGATGGGGAGAGGAGAGAGATAGGGAACTGACTGACTGTACATTGAGAAGTCATTACATTGATAAAGCTAAAGAGCTCTGGCAGACAGGTGGCCATGAATAGAAATAAGTCAGGACCTTTATGGACAGATAGAACACACAGCCAGAGGCAGATGTATGGACAGATAGAACACACTGCCAGAGGCAGATGTATGGACAGATAGAACACACAGCCAGAGGCAGATGTATGGACAGATAGAACACACAGCCAGAGGCAGATGTATGGACAGATAGAACACACAGCCAGAGGCAGATGTATGGACAGATAGAACACACTGCCAGAGGCAGATGTATGGACAGATAGAACACACAGCCAGAGGCAGATGTATGGACAGATAGAACACAAAGCCAGAGGCAGATGTATGGACAGATAGAACACACCGCCAGAGGCAGATGTATGGACAGATAGAACACACCGCCAGAGGCAGATGTATGGACAGATAGAACACACTGCCAGAGGCAGATGTATGGACAGATAGAACACACAGCCAGAGGCAGATGTATGGACAGATAGAACACACCGCCAGAGGCAGATGTATGGACAGATAGAACACACAGCCAGAGGCAGATGTATGAACAGACAGAACACACCGCCAGAGGCAGATGTATGGACAGATAGAACACACCGCCAGAGGCAGATGTATGGACAGATAGAACACACCGCCAGAGGCAGATGTATAGACAGATAGAACACACCGCCAGAGGCAGATGTATGGACAGATAGAACACACCGCCAGAGGCAGATGTATGGACAGACAGAACACACCGCCAGAGGCAGATGTATGGACAGACAGAACACACCGCCAGAGGCAGATGTATGGATAGATAGAACACACAGCCAGAGGTAGATGTATGGACAGATAGAACACACAGCCAGAGGTAGATGTATGGACAGATAGAACACACCGCCAGAGGCAGATGTATGGACAGATAGAACACACCGCCAGAGGCAGATGTATGGACAGATAGAACACACAGCCAGAGGTAGATGTATGGACAGACAGAACACACCGCCAGAGGCAGATGTATGGACAGATAGAACACACCGCCAGAGGCAGATGTATGGACAGATTGAACACACCGCCAGAGGCAGATGTATGGACAGATAGAACACACCGCCAGAGGTAGATGTATGGACAGATAGAACACACTGCCAGAGGCAGATGTATGGA
The DNA here is from genome assembly GCF_034236695.1 of Oncorhynchus nerka. Taxonomy (NCBI): domain Eukaryota; kingdom Metazoa; phylum Chordata; class Actinopteri; order Salmoniformes; family Salmonidae; genus Oncorhynchus; species Oncorhynchus nerka. The sequence goes on along the minus strand of NC_088421.1, from coordinate 26,275,550 downwards.
CAGATAGAACACACCGCCAGAGGCAGATGTATGGACAGACAGGACACACCGCCAGAGGCAGATGTATGGACAGATAGAACACACCGCCAGAGGCAGATGTATGGACAGATAGAACACACCGCCAGAGGCAGATGTATGGACAGATAGAACACACAGCCAGAGGTAGATGTATGGACAGACAGAACACACCGCCAGAGGCAGATGTATGGACAGATAGAACACACCGCCAGAGGCAGATGTATGGACAGATAGAACACACCGCCAGAGGCAGATGTATGGACAGATAGAACACACCGCCAGAGGTAGATGTATGGACAGATAGAACACACCGCCAGAGGCAGATGTATGGACAGATAGAACACACCGCCAGAGGCAGATGTATGGACAGATAGAACACACCGCCAGAGGCAGATGTATGGACTGCCCTCACTGGGGAAGGGATGGAGAAAGAGAGAGTAGAGGGATGAAGAGAGTAAGAAACTGGCTGGGTGCTGGCTACTGCTACAGTAGCTCAGCAGGGTTGGGGTCAATTCTGTTTCAATTTAGTCAATTCAGAAATTAAAATGAAAATCCAATTTCACTTTTCCTTACAATGAAAAGCAATTAGGAAAACTGGACTTAGAATGTTCCATTGACTACCTAAATTGACTGAATTGAAATGGAATTGTGGCCTGTCAAAGTGTCACTCCAGTGCTGTACCCGTACCTGCAGGCGGTGTCCTGTGTACTGAAGCTGTGAAGCTCTGTCAGTAGGACCACCTGTGCTGCCACTCAGTGTGTCAGTGCACCTCTCATAGAGATAAGACGTTTCAATGGAAACTTTCTCTCTCCACCCAGGCCCTGCTGCCCTGCTATTGGTCTCAGTGAAGGGGTTTGTCTTGAAGTGAACATGACGGTTGATCAAAGTGCCAGCCCCTTCCTTCTGTCTACAGTGTGCGTGTGGTGTGTGGATATGTGTATGAGTGTCTGTGTGTGTAGGTTTGTGTGTGTCGGTGTAGGTGTGTGTGTGTGTGTGTATGTGTGAGTTAGTATTCTGTTTTGACTACCTTGCCTTGACCCCCTTGCTGTCCAAAAGGAACAGGACACAATCTGGGACTCCCACCTCTCTCTCTCTTTCTCTCACTCCTCCACAGAATTAACTCACTCCCTCTCTTATTCTCATTTCACAGGAAATAACCTATTGACTCCTCTGACTCTCTCCGTTTCTCCGTTTCTCTCTCTCTCTTCTTTTTTTACACCCACAAAATACACTCTCACTCTATTCTGTACTCTTTCTCCTCCTCTCTCCTTCTCTCTCCTTCTCTCTCTCTCTGTCGCTTGCTATCTCTCAAGCACACCTACACGCACGCACGCACACACACCAACATGCTCACGGGTAACGACACACACACGCGCACCTGCACCCTACACACACACACACACACACACTCACAGATGTACTCTTACTTCCAGACGATTAAGTGTCCATGCTGAAGGAGGGGTTTCATGGCGCTCTGTTGTGCCCCCTGCTGGTTGCTGGCTGCAGTTACCTGCCAGGAACAGGTGTGGGATTCAATTAGAACAGCAGGCTCTCCGTGGCCAGGCCAGGTCTGTCAAGGGGCTACTGGGTCCTGTTCATTAGGCACCAAACAGAAGAAAACAGACTGAAACAGGGAGGGACTACCTGGACTTGTCCAATGAAAAACGCTCATTTTTGGTTTCCGTTGCAACACTTTTTTAAACTATGTGTGTCCAAATGACCGTGACCCTGGGATAGGCAGGCTGTACATCACCTCCCCATAACCAGTCTGTGGGATACTCTAGGACTCATTTCTCCAGACACTCTAACATACATAGATAACCCAAGATCTAGACTCTAGAGGATGTCTCAGAAACTACTGTAGGAGAGACGTGGTCAGGTCTGGGCTATGCCAGGCTGTGTCTTACATAACAACCATATCAATCCATGGCCTCACATTACATCAACAACAAGACCACAAGCATTTTAGAAACACATACAGTCTCCATTGAGATATCTCTCTTATCTCATTACTCTATACCCCTTTATGGTCACAGTAGGATGATATGATGGCTTTATTATAATACAGTATGTAATGACAGATTTGATATGAAGATAACCATTAGAAATATGTTCCCCAGCAGTCCCTGGATTAAAATGATTTGCCCACAACGGCACACAGTATGATCTCAGCAAGCTGTCATTGCTTAGATGTACTTCTATATCACCCGTCAAAACTGTCATTATTATTCCCAACGAGGTATCAAGGTACAGTATCTGTCATTTCAAAGGAGATTCTGTTCCTTTCATCATATTCATGCCACAGCTTCATATTGACGAGAAACGGTCACTGTTGACATATTGTATTGTGTCGGGAACAACAGCTGATAAATTAATTTCCTATTATTTTTCATGGCAATATTTTTCTGTAAAGTGTTTCCAATAGAAGATATATTGCCCGTTCCAACTTATACCCTATTCCCTATATAGTGCACTACTTTAGTGCACATTATAAGGAATAGGGTGCACACCTGTGCACAGCAGATAAAAGCATGAAGGTTGGTTGTTAATCCTTGATAAGGTAAGTTGTATCACAGTACAGTAGGTTTGGTTATACTGCCTAGTGGTGTGGCCCCATTAGACCATGACTGCTCTGATCGTGCCAGACCAGATTTCCACGGCTCCTAAAAATGTATTTCATCTAATCTAACAATCTCAACTAATCCCAGAAGCTCAATATGACTCAGGCTAACCTGTTCTAGGCCGGACTAGGATAATACCTAGTCCAATCTTTAATACCCCTCTAATACCTCATATCCATCTCTAATACCTAATACCTCATTCATGTAGTGCTGGTCCTAATAATACTAGGCTGTGTGATAGTGTGTGTTAGCAGGGTGTGGCTGCCTTGGAGGTCAGGCTGTCCATACAGAGAGAGAATAAACAGGAAGGGGGCATGCTGGCTGAAAGAACAGGTCAGAGTTAATGAAGCCTCCCAGGCAGGGTGTGGAGCGGAGCGGCTCCCTCTGTTTGTTTTTTTTGTGTGTGTGTGTGTGTGTGGTGTGTGTGTGTGTGTTTGCATGCGAGTGAACCTCTCTCTTTTTCTTTTCTCTGGTCGGTGTGTGTCAGTGCCAGCTCAGTGTGACCGCCTGGGAGGCCAGTCCAGTGATGAGCCCCACTGACACCCGGCCCTGCCAGCCCACCCAACACCCAGCTAATTAGAATAAGCAGAGCCAGAGAGCCATGTTAGAGTTACTATCTGCAGACTGTAAAGGGACAGAGAGAATAACAGGACATAACACATAGGATGGTTAGGCCTTACTCTTTACTGCAATACCCTGGGATACAGTAATGCTGACTATGCTACTGTATAGTGTGAAGCCGATTCAGGGTAGTGGTGCTGTTAATATATTACTGGGATCAATGATTTGTCCCATAAATACCTGTTAAACCTCTTGTGATTCACCGTACGTAGAGAACCCAATTGGGCCAGGAACCGAAAGGTTGCTGGATCGAATCCCCGAGCTGACAAGGTAAAACTCTATTGTTCTGCCCCTGAGCAAGGCAGTTAACCCACTGTTTCCCAGGCGCTGAAGATGTGGCTGTCGATTAAGGCAGCCCCCTGCACCTTTCTGATTCAGAGTTGTTGGGTTAAATGTGCAAGACACAATTCAGTTGTACAGCTGACTAGGTTTCCCCTTTCCTTTCCCAATATGAATACAAGTCAGCATTGTGGATTAAAGGTAGCCCTTGACAATGCACTGCACCAGCCATTGGTTTTGTATTACCTAGGACTCTGTAATCCAAGGTCTGTCCAGGAGTCACGGACTCTTTTCAGATACAGACTCCCACCATACACTTTCTGCTTGTTTTGGTTGTACAGACTCCCACCATACACTTTCTGCTTGTTTTGGTTGTAAATGCAGGTGGTCCATTTGTCTGCTTGTCCGTCTGTGTGTCCTGTGTTGTTGTGTGTGTGACTAGAGACGGGACAGTAGCACGGCTGTGTGTCCTGTGTTGTTGTGTGTGTGACTAGAGACGGGACAGTAGCACGACTGTGTGTCCTGTGTTGTTATGTGCGTGACTAGAGACGGGACAGTAGCACGGCTGTGTGTCCTGTGTTGTTGTGTGTGTGACTAGAGACGGGACAGTAGCACGTCTGTGTGTCCTGTGTTGTTGTGTGTGACTAGAGACGGGACAGTAGCACGGCTGTGTGTCCTGTGTTGTTGTGTGCGTGACTAGAGACGGGACAGTAGCACGGCTGTGTGTCCTGTGTTGTTGTGTGCGTGACTAGAGACGGGACAGTAGCACGGCTGTGTGTCCTGTGTTGTTGTGTGCGTGACTAGAGACGGGACAGTAGCACGGCTGTGTGTCCTGTGTTGTTGTGTGCGTGACTAGAGACGGGACAGTAGCACGGCTGTGTGTCCGATGTTGTTGTGTGTGTGACTAGAGACGGGACAGTAGCACGGCTGTGTGTCCTGTGTTGTTGTGTGTGTGACTAGAGACGGGACAGTAGCACGGCTGTGTGTCCTGTGTTGTTGTGTGCGTGACTAGAGACGGGACAGTAGCACGGCTGTGTGTCCTGTGTTGTTGTGTGCGTGACTAGAGACGGGACAGTAGCACGGCTGTGTGTCCTGTGTTGTTGTGTGCGTGACTAGAGACGGGACAGTAGCACGGCTGTGTGTCCTGTGTTGTTGTGTGCGTGACTAGAGACGGGACAGTAGCACGGCTGTGTGTCCTGTGTTGTTGTGTGCGTGACTAGAGACGGGACAGTAGCACAGCTGTGTTGGTCTGTCCTTTATCCTACCTTGAGGCAGGAGGATGTTCTGTCTTTGTTTATGGGTCAGCTATGCAGCGGCTTGTTCTGCATGCTCTTTATTTCTCTACTCCTCTTTACTTTCACGCTGTTGTTTTGGTTGTTTTCATCCTCGTCACAGCTTTGTTCATAGAATTCAGCCATTTATCCCTGAGCTAGTTTTCTTGTATATTTTATAGGATTGCTGGAAGTGTTATAAAATAGAGATGAAGGAAGAATACCTGACAAAGTCACTGTAAATGAGGACTACATTCAAATTACACATTGACCCTTGAGGGTTCCCCAAAACCAGTGGGCTGTACCAATGTAGATCATTTCAACTCTACGGGGGTGCCACTGCCTACGTTAATAACTCTAATAACTATGGGGCTCCCCAGCACGCTAGAACACCCCTGCTGGTGGAAACCATTCTTAGATCCACCACTGTAGCTCCTCGGCTGCTTGTTTTAACAATGGAGCATGACAGTCCCTTTGTGAAGCCCCTCTATTCAATGTGTGTTTGTTTACGCCCAGGCTTGATTTGAGTCATGTTTTGACGTGAGATATTCATCCCTGCTGAGTCCCCTCAGACACAACAACAGTATCATCACTGAGGCACAGCACACAGCCACACACTTCTGAGAGACAAAAACTTCCCACTGGGCAGAGATGCCAATTCAGCATCTATTCTACGTTGGTTCAATGTAATCTCATTGATATGACCTGGAAACAACGTTGATTCAACCAGTGTGTGCCCAGTGGGGAGAGAGAGAGGCATAACATATTGATACTACTATTGTGACCAGCAAACATTTCCTCAAACCATAAAAAGAGAGGCAGGTAAAGGAATAAAAGCCATTTTCCCTAAACGTTCCTTTCTCAGAAATGCTGCCATCTCCTACGGTATGCAGCATGTCCAAGGATGTAGCATCCTAGGCTTAGTTCCATCCTAGTAAATCTGACAGCAATGTTTGTGTAAATGCATGTGTGTGTGTGTGTGTGTTGACTGTGTCTAAACGCCCCTGTAGGGACCAGTTAGACCACGGATCCGTTCAGTCATAACGTGACCAGTGTGAGTTCCCTGTCCTCTGTTCTCAACACACTGACTGGCTGGGCTGCTGGGGCCAGGACACATACAAAACTGAGTATCCAGAGAAGAAGGGAGTCCTCTGTTCTCAACACACTGACTGGCTGGGCTGCTGGGGCCAGGACACATACATAACTGAGTATCCAGAGAAGAGGGGAGTCCTCTGTTCTCAACACACTGACTGGCTGGGCTGCTGGGGCCAGGACACATACATAACTGAGTATCCAGAGAAGAGGGGAGTCCTCTGTTCTCAACACACTGACTGGCTGGGCTGCTGGGGCCAGGACACATACATAACTGAGTATCCAGAGAAGAAGGGAGTCCTCTGTTCAGCTCTTTCATTCTGTACCTGTACTGTCCCTATACTGTACCTGTAGTGTCCCTGTAGTGTCCCTGTAGTGTCTCCTTTGCTCTCATGTCCTCACAGTCTCCTGTGATGTGACCGTGCTGTTGATGCCAGCAGCTTTTTTCCATAGATACCTCTCCTCCCCGCCCTCCTCCGCCCGGTTCCCCTCCCGCCCCACCTGACAGTCCTCTGGTCCCAGGTCAGACACTATCTGGCTGAGAGAGAAAGTGCGTCAGCCAGCCAATTTACAGCAGTCCCCAGTGGGTGACCTCCAGGAGAGAGCTATGAGACAGGAAGGAGGGTAGGAGGCAGAACGTGTGTGTGGGTGTGTGCATGTGTGTCGGGGGAGGGGGGAGTGTGTGTGTGCGTGGAGGGGGGAGTGTGTGTGTGTGTGTGTGTGTGTGTGTGTGTGTGTGTGTGTGTGTGTGTGTGTGTGTGTGTGTGTGTGTGTGTGTGTGTGTGTGTGAAGTATGGATTGCAACAACAGAAGAAGGGGATCCTGGCCAGACTCTTATTTTCTACCCCAGACTTCATGGCATTACTCTTGACTGCGATCCAACCACCTGTACTGATACAACACTCTAAAACTCATACTGTTATTTCCTACCAGAGAGCAGGAATACTGAGCTTCTTACAATATACATGCACAATAAAACCTTAAGTAGGCCAAGATGAATCAGATGAAATACTATCTGGGCAGCAGCAGCTAGGAATCTACCATTTATCAGAACACTACAGGCAGCTCTTAGGCCTCAATTCTGATATTTAGCAAATTAGCTTTTTGTATTTCTTCATTTTTGATCTGATAATGTATCTCACCTCATTCCCCTCGCTGTCTCTGTCTCTCTCTCCCCCATTCTTCTTTTGTTTTCTGTCTCCCTCTCCTCAAATCTCAAACGTGTTATCTTGAACATCTCTCCGTCTCTTTCCCCACTATACTCTCATCCCATCTTCTACCCCTTTCTTTGTCCCCACTCCTCTTCCTCATCTCCTCTCTCTTTCCGTTTCCCCCTCATCATCTCCTTAATATACTCCTTTATCTTACATTGCTCCTTTTATATCTCTTCACTTCATCTCTCACACTCTCCATCTCTCTCTCTTTCTCCCTTTCTCTCTCGCTCTCACTCTCTCTCTCCCTTTCTCTCTCTCTCTCTCTCTCTCTCTCTCTCTCTCTCTCTCCCTCACTCCCCCCCTCCCTCCCTCTCGCTCTCTCACCCTCTCCCTCCCCATCTCTCTCTCTTTCCACTCTCCTCCAGTCTTTGTGTGTCCAGGCACACTGCTGCGTGTACAGGCGGCCAGCTCGCCTCAGGAGGCAGAGCATCAGTCGGGGGCGTGGTGTAAGGACCCCCTGCAGTCAGGTGACCGGCTCTATGTCATGCCTTGGACTCCCTACCGCACCGACATGCTGTATGAGTACGCCTCCTGGGAGGACTTCAGACAGAACCGCGCCACCACCACCTACAAGTGAGCACCGCCTCTGCCCCCCCGCCAGTTCACATCAAATAATCCCTCTGCCTCTGCATTGATTTATTTGAATACTGCTGTAGATGGATGGTGAATGGCAGTGTGGGTTCCATGGGGTCCTGTGGTGATCTGTAGACCACTGGTGGGGCACCTCAGGGGTCAGTGTGAAGTCCAATTAATTTAGTGAAATACATGTTCTTTTCTTGTGCTCCATGGGATGGAGAAGTATGAGAACCACAGGTCTCTTCGGACATGTTGGTCTCTTTGGACATGTGCTTATGAGCCGGTCATCGCCCAAAAGCTCATGGGTTATTGATTCTCCTGTCATATTCTGACCACCCACTTCTTCCCCTCCTATAGGTTGCCGAACCGTGTTGATGGCACAGGCTTCGTGGTATACGACGGCGCCGTGTTCTACAATAAGGAGCGCACACGCAACATGGTCAAGTATGACCTGCGCACACGCATCAAGAGCGGCGAGGCCATTATCGCCAATGCCAACTACCACGACACATCGCCCTACCGCTGGGGTGGGAAGAGCGATATCGACCTGGCAGTGGACGAGAACGGGCTGTGGGTCATCTACGCCACAGAGTCCAACAACGGACGACTGGTGGTCAGCCAGGTGGGTGGAGGAGAGGAGGATGGAGGGAATAGAAGAGTGTAAGAGGAGTGTAACAGGATGATGGAGGGAATAGAAGAGTGTAAGAGGAGTGTAACAGGATGATGGAGGGAATAGAAGAGTGTAAGAGGAGTGTAACAGGAGGATGGAGGGAATAGAAGAGAGAGGAGTGTAACAGGATGATGGAGGGAATAGAAGAGTGTGAAGAGGAGTGTAACAGGATGATGGAGGGAATAGAAGAGTGTAAGAGGAGTGTAACAGGATGATGGAGGGAATAGAAGAGTGTAAGAGGAGTGTAACAGGAGGATGGAGGGAATAGAAGAGAGAGGAGTGTAACAGGATGATGGAGGGAATAGAAGAGTGTGAAGAGGAGTGTAACAGGATGATGGAGGGAATAGAAGAGTGTAAGAGGAGTGTAACAGGATGATGGAGGGAATAGAAGAGTGTAAGAGGAGTGTAACAGGATGATGGAGGGAATAGAAGAGAGAGGAGTGTAACAGGAGGATGGAGGGAATAGAAGAGTGTAAGAGGAGTGTAACAGGAGGATGGAGGGAATAGAAGAGAGAGGAGTGTAACAGGAGGATGGAAGGAACAGGAGGATGGAAGGAATAGAAGAGTGTGACAGGAGGATGGAGGGAATAGAAGAGTGTAAGAGGAGTGTAACAGGAGGATGGAGGGAATAGAAGAGTGTAAGAGGAGTGTAACAGGATGATGGAGGGAATAGAAGAGAGAGGAGTGTAACAGGAGGATGGAGGGAATATAAGAGAGAGGAGTGTAACAGGAGGATGGAGGGAATAGAAGAGAGAGGAGTGTAACAGGAGGATGGAGGGAATAGAAGAGTGTGAAGAGGAGTGTAACAGGATGATCGAGGGAATAGAAGAGTGCAAGAGGAGTGTAACAGGATGATGGAGGGAATAGAAGAGAGAGGAGTGTAACAGGAGGATGGAGGGAATAGAAGAGAGAGGAGTGTAACAGGAGGATGGAGGGAATAGAAGAGTGTAACAGGAGGATGGAGAGAATAGAAGAGTGTGAAGAGGAGTGTAACAGGATGATGGAGGGAATAGAAGAGTGTAAGAGGAGTGTAACAGGATGATGGAGGGAATAGAAGAGTGTAAGAGGAGTGTAACAGGAGGATGGAGGGAATAGAAGAGTGTAAGAGGAGTGTAACAGGATGATGGAGGGAATAGAAGAGTGTAAGAGGAGTGTAACAGGATGATGGAGGGAATAGAAGAGTGTAAGAGGAGTGTAACAGGATGATGGAGGGAATAGAAGAGTGTAAGAGGAGTGTAACAGGATGATGGATGGAATAGAAGAGTGTAAGAGGAGTGTGACAGGGGGATGGAGTTGGACTGGACATTTCTAAGCTCAACTAAAATAGGCCTAATGGTTTATTTATTTATTTATTTCATAAATACACTTTCTTGTGTTTATCACCGTAACACCAGGATTGAGCGTTTAAGAATGGGTGATATTCTGTAGTTTCTTCTGTTTTTTGAGATATATTTATGGTTACCATCACCCCCCCCTCCTCCCAGGTGAACCCGTACACCCTGCGCTTCGAGGGCACCTGGGAGACCAGCTTCGACAAGAGGTTGGCGTCCAACGCCTTCATGGCGTGCGGCGTGCTCTACGCCGTGCGCAGTGTCTATCAGGACGACGACAGCGAGGCCGGCGGGGATCTGATCCTTTACGCCTACAACACGAACCGTGCCCGGGAGGAGCCCGTCCACATCCCCTTCCCTAACCCCTACCAGTACGTCTCCTCTGTGGACTATAACCCCAGAGACAACCAGCTCTACATCTGGAACAACTATAATGTTCTGAGATACCCGCTGGAGTTCGGACCACCGGACCCCACCACTGGTGAGTCCTGAGATGTGTGTGTACAGTGGACCTTTATTTCTGGTATAATTTGTCCATTGATGTCAGTTGTAGTGGGATATTTGCACAAATGCAAATCACCACCTGTTCGCCCTCTTCTACGTACCTTGCTTCTTCAGATTTATTATCCATTGTGTTTTGGGTGAATATTTTAGCGATGCAGGCCTATCTGGAGTTAGTATTTGGCCCTGAGAGAGAGAGAGAGAGAGAGAGAGAGAGAGAGAGAGAGAGAGAGAAAGACAGACAGAGGCAGACAGACAGACTTGTCCCAGTGTTGTTAGAGGAGAGTGGGTGTTTGATCAGTTGAGGTGTTGTAGTTGGGATGTGTTACTTCTATGGATGCATTACAGTTGGTTGTTAATGTCGGTAGTGACTTCTGTCATATACATTTGATCAATAATTGACATCCTCCTTTCTTCTTCCTTTGTTGCCGTGCACGCTCCCTCCCCTCTCCATAGGAACACTGAAAGAGTAATATATAGATATATTAAAGTAGTTTGCCGTGCACGCTCCCTCCCCTCTCCAGGGGTAGTGATAGGAACACTGAAAGAGTAATATATAGATATATTAAAGTAGTTTGCCGTGCACACTCCCTCCCCTCTCCATAGGAACACTGAAAGAGTAATATATAGATATATTAAAGTAGTTTGCCGTGCACACTCCCTCCCCCTCTCCATAGGAACACTGAAAGAGTAATATATAGATATATTAAAGTAGTTTGCCGTGCACGCTCCCTCCCCTCTCCATAGGAACACTGAAAGAGTAATATATAGATATATTAAAGTAGTTTGCCGTGCACACTCCCTCCCCTCTCCATAGGATCAGGATCACTGAAAGAGTAATATATAGATATATTAAAGTAGTTTTCCGTGCACACTCCCTCCCCTCTCCATAGGATCACTGAAAGAGTAATATATAGATATATTAAAGTAGTTTGCCGTGCACACTCCCTCCCTTCTCCATAGGAACACTGAAAGAGTAATATATAGATATATTAAAGTAGTTTGCCGTGCACACTCCCTCCCTTCTCCAGGGGTAGTGATAGGAACACTGAAAGAGTAATATATAGATATATTAAAGTAGTTTGCCGTGCACGCTCCCTCCCCTCTCCAGGGGTAGTGATAGGAACACTGAAAGAGTAATATATAGATATATTAAAGTAGTTTGTGCCGTAATTATTATCCGGAGAACTTTTGAACTCAACTTCTAAGAGATGTAACATTTACGTGCCTTTCTCTCTTTCATTCATGCTCTGGTTTTTGTCTTTGTCTTTCTCTCTTCCCCTCTCACCACTTTCATTCCATCTCTTTTCTTTTATTTCCCTTTTTTTTGTCTCTCACTTTCGCTTTCTCTATTAATATCTTTTGACTTTATTTGGACTTTATTTTGACTTTATTTTGTCATCCTCAGTGATTTTATTTATACATGTGCTTTATTATGTGTTTTAAAACTAAACTAAATCAACCCCTGTCCCTCTCTCTTCAGGCCCTCTGACGACCACTCAGGTGACCAGCACCACGCCAGCCCGACCTTTCACCTCCAGTTCTAGCCCTGCTACCACCCGCCCCCTGGCCCCCACCTCTCACCCCATTGGTGCTATCAACAAGGGCCCTGACCTGCGGCCAATCACAGCCACCGTACCAGTCACCAGGCGGCCTCCCCGCCCGCCCGTCCAGGGCCCGGAGCCCCAGGTGTGTGAGTCCAGAGTGGCCAGAGGGGTGCAGTGGCCCTCCACCCAGAGAGGAGAGACTGTGGACCGCCCCTGTCCTAAAGGATCACTAGGTGGGGACTGACTATTACCGTGTTTCCTGTATGTATGAGTGTGTGGTTATTTGAGTTGGGGTGTGTGGTTGTGCGTGCATGTGTGTCTGTGGTTTTGTTAGTTTTTTGTAGGTGCTCAAGTACACGTGTGAATATACATACATGTGTGTGTGTTTTCTTCTTCATTTGTGAGTATATCTGTGTGTGTGCGTGCACGTGTGTGTTTCCCAGTGTGTCTCTGTTTCAGTCTGTGTGTGTGTGTGTGTGTGTGTGTGTGTGTGTGTGTGTGTGTGTGTGTGTGTGTTTTCCAGTGTGTCACTGTTTCAGTGTGTTTGTGCTGCAGCTCTTGTTTTTCCCCTGGCTGGCTGTGTTGTCTCCCCCTCTCCTCTCCTGTCCCACTGTTAGTCTCAGCAGCAGGCTGGGTCCCAGAGGATTCCCTCTACATGAAAGCCCGTCCTTCTCTCCTCTCCAAATGAAAGAGTCGTCTCACAGCGAAACAGGGATAGCCAAGTGAAAGTGTGGAATAATGAAATGAAAGACTGAACAAAACAGGATACACCTCCCTTTATGCTAGCTTCTATAACTCCAAACATGCAAGCATCAAATATCCCTCTCGAGTTCCAGAAAAGAATAGAATACCTTCTACCACCACTCCCCCCTCCATCTCTTCTTGCTTTTCTGTGTTCTCTCTCTCTCTCTCTCTCTCTCTCTCTCTCTCTCTCTCTCTCTCTCTCGCTCTCTCATCTCTGACAACAACAGTAACGCTAAATTAGCAGCTGGCTTAATTGCCATGTCTTGGCAGAGATTTCAAACCCAATCTGCGCTAGATGGAGGAGAGCAGGGAGCGGAGGGGGGGTACTTCTGCTCTGATTCCTCCACAACACTGCTGTGTTGTCTCCCTCTCTTCTCCCTTCTTCTGTCTCCCTCTCTCCCTCTCTTCTCCCTTCTTCTGTCTCCCTCTCTCCCTCTCTTCTCCCTCTCTTCTCCCTTCTTCTGTCTCCCTCTCTCCCTCTCTTCTCCCTCTCTTCTCCCTTCTTCTGTCTCCCTCTCTTCTCCTCTCTCTTCTCCCCTCTCTCCCTCTCTTCTCCCCTCTCTCCCTCTCTTCTCCCTCTCTTCTCCCTTCTTCTGTCTCCCTCTCTCCCTCTCTTCTCCCTCTCTTCTCCCTTCTTCTGTCTCCCTCTCTCCCTCTCTTCTCCCTCTCTTCTCTCTCTTCTCCCCTCTCTCCCTCTCTTCTTCCCTCTCTCCCTCTCTTCTCCCTCTCTTCTCCCTTCTTCTGTCTCCCTCTCTTCTCCCTCTCTTCTCTCTCTTCTCCCCTCTCTCCCTCTCTTCTCCCCTCTCTCCCTCTCTTCTCCCTCTCTTCTCCCTTCTCCCTTCTTCTGTCTCCCTCTCTCCCTCTCTTCTCCCTTCTCCCTTCTTCTCTCTCCCTCTCTCCCTCTCTTCTCCCTCTCTCCCTCTCTTCTCCCTCTCTTCTCCCTCTCTCCTTCTCTCTCTCTTCTCTCTCTCTCTTCTCCCTTCTTCTCTCTCCCTCTCTTCTCCCTCTCTCTTCTCTCTCTCTCTCTTCTCCCTTCTTCTCTCTCCCTCTCTTCTCCCTCTCTTCTCCCTCTCTCCTTCTCTTCTGTTGTTCCCTGTATGGAGCTGTTTGTGTAGCAGCAGTGGAAAGACCCTTCCTTGGTTGATCCCAGTGTGTTGTCCTCTCTCTGAACTCTCCTAACTAAACAGAAAACTTAGCTGAAAACGAGGGGTGGCGGGAGGTCCCTCCCTTGAGGTGTTATTCTTGCAGATGAGAGACGATGCCTGATGGCGCCGTCTTTGCTGTGTGTGTGAGTGGAGCAGTGTGTGTATGTGGGGGGGGGGCTGTGTGTGTGTGTGTGTAGCGCACGTTTGTGTGAATTTGTGTTCCTTTAAAGCCATGTTCTTATAGCCAACTCATTTGAAAGCCTACCCCTCCCTTCTCGTTCTTTCTCTTTCTGTCCTACACTCCATTATTTAACCTTTCCACTTCTGCCCCATTTTCTCTCACACACTTCCTCCTCCCTCTCTTTTCTCTCCTCCGCCGAACCACTCAAAGTATTCCATATTTAAAGTTCATTTCATTTACTCTTTTTTTATCTGTCGTACTCTTTGCCCTGTTCCTTTTCTATTTAAAATCCATTTCTCTATAATTGCCCAATACCTAATGCTTATTATCTCTCCATCCCTCTCTTCCTCCCTCCATCCCTTTCTCCCTTCCTCCCTGGCCCTCCCAGGCATCGCCTCGTTCCAGTGCTTGGCGGCTCCGGTCATGTGGAACCCTCGGGGCCCTGACCTCAGTAACTGCACCTCTCCCTGGGTCAACCAGGTAGCCCAGAAGGTAAGACCTCCACCTCTACTAGTCCCTCTGTTGAGGGCCTCTGGCCCTGCCTCTGGCCCTGGGTGTCTGTGTCCATATGCACACTGCCATTAGCATGTCTCCAAGGCTCTCCTGATTAAAACCCATCACCACCATATCACTAAGGTTTTCACTCATTAGAATGACTCATTTCAACTAGACCCATATTCAAATCCACTCTTCATCCTCCACTTTCTATAGTTAGTCTTTCACCGTATGGAAGGCCATTAAGGTCAAGATGATGGAAATAATATTTTTATTGAGTATATTTAAAGTATATTAAAAGATAATTGAGTTACAACTATTTTATTGAGTATATTTAAAGTGTATTTTTTATTTAAAAAACGTGAGTCTACTCCGCACCCTCAACTTACCACTCTCAACCATCAGCAACCCCCAACACACAGTCCTCTGTGTAGTACCCAGTGGTGGAAATGTGTGTCTCTGTGTAGATAAAGAGTGGTGAGAATGCTGCCAACATAGCTGGGGAGTTGGTGAACCACACACGGGGGCGGATCCACGCTGGTGATGTCAGCTCGTCAGTGCGTCTGATGGAACAGCTGCTGGACATACTGGATGCCCAGCTTCAGGCCCTGCGGCCCGGCAACAAGGAGTCAGCCGCACGCAACTACAACAAGGTAGAAGACACACACGTGCAAACACACACACATACACACACAGATAGATGTACACAAACACAAAGTTGTACAAACACACACACTCACACATAGACACATTCACACACACTCACAGACAAACTGAACTGGGTGTTTAAAAATGCACGCTAACAGCCCCATAGTGTGTAACATCCCTCTAGACGTGCAGTTTTCCATTGTTTTGGTGTTACAGTACCCTATAGAAGTGTACTGTAACACTATTGTCCTCCCTCCTCTCAGCTCCAGAAGAGAGAGAGGACCTGTCGGGCTTACATCCAGGTAACCTTCCCCTTTAATCCCCACACTTTAAATGGACAATATCTTCTAGCCTACCAGTGTACTGACTACTGAGAATAATGTGGGAAAGATAACCCCTAGCCTGTAGTAGACGTATGTGTGTACTGTATAGGATTCCTTTAGGCTGAGATATATCATGTAACGTCTTCAGAATCATTCTAGTTGCAGGTGGAGTGTGGTGTGTGTGTGTGTGTGTGTGTGTGTGTGTGTGTGTGTGTGTGTGTGTGTGTGTGTGTGTGTGTGTGTGTGTGTGTGTGTGTGTGTGTGTGCGCTGTATGGCTGATATCTCTCTGGATGCCTGAAATGTGTCTGTAATATTTCCTCAGGCTGCTGCTTTCTTTGTAGTTTTTCCTCATGTTCATAGTATCTCTCTGAAATGTGGGACGGAGTAATAGAAGCAGTAATAATGTTTCTGTGACATAACTCAGCTAGGTTTCACTGTAATGTTACTATAGTGATATACGTTGCTATATGAGCCTTGGCTGTGTACTGTTCAGTACAGTATGATATCTCTGGCTATGTGTAAGGGGTCATTTGATAGTATGTAATGATCCTGTGTGTGATATCATAGCATGTATGATGTATCTCTACATATGAATGATTTCTGTCATCCTGCGGCATATGTGTTCCTTAACCTGTCTGTTGTGCAACAAAATACATACAAATCTGCAGGGGTGTACGATCTATGCAAAGTCTGCTGTGTTGTAGTGTGTCACTAGAGCGCCCTTGTTTAGCATTGGTTGTACTGTAACTTATGAAGCAACACAGATGTAATACAGTATATGGTCAATATAAATAATTAGAATGGTTTTAATAGGTTTAGTGAAAGGGGAAATGTATGGTGATGTATGGTAAGGGGAAGGGGAAATGTATGGTGATGTATGGTAAGGGGAAGGGGAAATGTATGGTGATGTATGGTAAGGGGAAGGGGAAATGTATGGTGATGTATGGTAAGGGGAAGGGGAAATGTATGGTGATGTATGGTAAGGGGAAATGTATGGTGATGTATGGTAAGGGGAAGGGGAAATGTATGGTGATGTATGGTAAGGGGAAGGGGAAATGTATGGTGATGTATGGTAAGGGGAAATGTATGGTGATGTATGGTAAGGGGAAGGGGAAATGTATGGTGATGTATGGTAAGGGGAAGGGGAAATGTATGGTGATGTATGGTAAGGGGAAATGCATGGTGATGTATGGTAAAGGGAAGGGGAAATGTATGGTGATGTATGGTAAGGGGAAATGTATGGTAATGTATGTTGAGGGGAAGGGGAAATGTATGGTAAGGGGAAGGGGAAATGTATGGTGATGTATGGTAAGGGGAAGGGGAAATGTATGGTGATGTATGGTAAGGGGAAGGGGAAATGTATGGTGATGTATGGTAAGGGAAGGGGAAATGTATGGTGATGTATGGTAAGGGGAAATGTATGGTGATGTATGGTAAGGGAAATGTATGGTGATGTATGGTAAGGGGAAGGGGAAATGTATGGTGATGTATGGTAAGGGGAAGGGGAAATGTATGGTGATGTATGGTAAGGGGAAATGTATGGTGATGTATGGTAAGGGGAAGGGGAAATGTATGGTGATGTATGGTAAGGGGAAGGGGAAATGTATGGTGGTGTATGGTAAGGGGAAATGTATGGTAAGGGGAAGGGGAAATGTATGGTGATGTATGGTAAGGGGAAATGTATGGTAATGTATGGTAAGGGGAAGGGGAAATGTATGGTGATGTATGGTAAGGGGAAGGGGAAATGTATGGTGATGTATGGTAAGGGGAAATGTATGGTGATGTATGGTAAGGGGAAGGGGAAATGTATGGTGATGTATGGTAAGGGGAAGGGGAAATGTATGGTGATTGTGTGAAGAGCATAAAAGTGCAGCTGTAATTCTCTCCCTTCCACTGTACAATGAAGAATACTCAATTGACCCTGTGCGTGTCGTACATGCCTGTATAGTACAAGAGAATCACACGATGAATCGAACATACAGGCCTGTATAGTACAAGAGAATCACACGGTGAATCAAACATACAGGCCTGTATAGTACAAGAGAATCACAAGATGAACCAAACATACAGGCCTGTATAGTACAAGAGAATCACATGATGAATCAAACATACAGGCCTGTATAGTACAAGAGAATCACATGGTGAATCAAACAAACAGGCCTGTATAGTACAAGAGAATCACAAGATGAATCAAACATACAGGCCTGTATAGTACAAGAGAATCACATGGTGAATCAAACATACAGGCCTGTATAGTACAAGAGAATCACATGATGAATCAAACATACAGGCCTGTATAGTACAAGAGAATCACATGGTGAATCAAACATACAGGCCTGTATAGTATAAGAGAATTACATGGTGAATCAAACATACAGGCCTGTATAGTACAAGAGAATCACATGGTGAATCAAACATACAGGCCTGTATAGTGTAAGAAAATCACAAGATGAATCAAACATACAGGCCTGTATAGTGTAAGAGAATCACATGGTGAATCAAACATACAGGCCTGTATAGTATAAGAGAATCACAAGATGAATCAAACATACAGGCCTGTATAGTATAAGAGAATCACATGGTGAATCAAACATACAGGTCTGTATAGTATAAGAGAATCACAAGATGAATCAAACATACAGGCCTGTATAGTATAAGATAATCACAAGATGAATCAAACATACAGGCCTGTATAGTATAAGAGAATCACATGGTGAATCAAACATACAGGTCTGTATAGTATAAGAGAATCACAAGATGAATCAAACATACAGGCCTGTATAGTATAAGAGAATTACATGGTGAATCAAACATACAGGCCTGTATAGTACAAGAGAATCACATGGTGAATCAAACATACAGGCCTGTATAGTACAAGAGAATCACATGGTGAATCAAACATACAGGCCTGTATAGTACAAGAGAATCACATGGTGAATCAAACATACAGGCCTGTATAGTATAAGAGAATCACATGGTGAATCAAACATACAGGCCTGTATAGTACAAGAGAATTACATGGTGAATCAAACATACAGGCCTGTATAGTACAAGAGAATCACATGGTGAATCAAACATACAGGCCTGTATAGTACAAGAGAATCACATGGTGAATCAAACATACAGGCCTGTATAGTATAAGAGAATCACATGGTGAATCAAACATACAGGCCTCTGTTATAAATTGGATAACAGGTCAAACGTCTACTATAAGAGTAGAGCAGCAGAAAATGTAATGTACAGCAGTAGCATGTGTAATGTAATGTACAGCAGTAGCATGTGTAATGTAATGTACAGCAGTAGCATGTGTAATGTAATATACAGCAGTAGCATGTGTAATGTAATGTACAGCAGTAGCATGTGTAATGTAAT
Organism: Oncorhynchus nerka; assembly: GCF_034236695.1. Lineage (NCBI taxonomy): Eukaryota > Metazoa > Chordata > Actinopteri > Salmoniformes > Salmonidae > Oncorhynchus > Oncorhynchus nerka. Next base: position 26,256,900 of record NC_088421.1, on the reverse strand, counting down.
GTACAGCAGTAGCATGTGTAATGTAATGTACAGCAGTAGCATGTGTAATGTAATGTACAGCAGTAGCATGTGTAATGTAATGTACAGCAGTAGCATGTGTAATGTGTGTAATGTAATGTACAGCAGCATGTGTAATGTAAGTACAGCAGTGTGTAATGTAATGTACAGCAGTAGCATGTGTAATGTAATGTACAGCAGTAGCATGTGTAATGTAAAGTAGCAGTACAGCAGTAGCATGTGTAATGTAATGCAGTACAGCAGTGTGAACATTAGCGCCCCTCTGCGTTGCCAGGCGGTAGTGCAGACAGTGGACAACCTGCTGCGTACAGAGGCTCTGGAGTCGTGGCAGGACATGAACACTACGGAGCAGGCCCACACCGCCACCATGCTATTGGATGTCCTGGAGAAAGGAGCCTTCCTATTGGCCAACAACATGTACGGCAACCGCTTCACTGACCGGGCCCCCAATATCGGTAAGAAATAGGGGGAAAGGGAAGCAGTGGGGGGCATGCATGTGTGTGATTAGTCATTGTAATTAGTAGCCATAGTAATTCCAGTAGGTGGATAGATGTAGAGCAGGACATGCTCAATATCCTGGAAAAGCAGAACAACTCTAACCATTTGTTCCCACGTGCCTGTGTGTGTATCTTAGATCTGGAGGTGCACGTGTTGAACACAGAGATGGACCTTCAGGACCTGTCCTTTCCTCAGAACTACGTGAGCGACAGCACCATCCAGCTCTCCGCCTCCACCATCAAACAGTACAGCCGCAATGGTCAGTAACCTTATCACGGTCATCACATCACAGTCAAACCCTACAGCGCTCCCGTTCACTTCATGACCTGAGATATGGGCTCTGGATCTCCCGTTCACTTCATGACCTGAGATATGGGCTCTGGATCTCCCGTTCACTTCATGACCTGAGATATGGGCTCTGGATCTCCCGTTCACTCCATGACCTGAGTTATGGGCTCTGGATCTCCCGTTCACTCCATGACCTGAGATATGGGCTCTGGATCTCCCGTTCACTTCATGACCTGAGATATGGGCTCTGGATCTCCCGTTCACTCCATGACCTGAGATATGGGCTCTGGATCTCCCGTTCACTTCATGACCTGAGATATGGGCTCTGGATCTCCCGTTCACTTCATGACCTGAGATATGGGCTCTGGATCTCCCGTTCACTTCATGACCTGAGATATGGGCTCAGGGATCTCCCGTTCACTTCATGACCTGAGATATGGGCTCAGGGATCTCCCGTTCACTCCATGACCTGAGATATGGGCTCTGGATCTCCCGTTCACTCCATGACCTGAGATATGGGCTCTGGATCTCCCGTTCACTCCATGACCTGAGATATGGGCTCTGGATCTCCCGTTCACTCCATGACCTGAGATATGGGCTCTGGATCTCCCGTTCACTCCATGACCTGAGATATGGGCTCAGGGATCTCCCGTTCACTCCATGACCTGAGATATGGGCTCAGGGATCTCTCAGTCAATGTTTCCATTTGCATTTTCATGCGAGTCTAAAGTAATCTGCATGCAGTTGACCAAGTTATTGTTTCATAATAACAGGCCAATCAGATTAATAAAAGCGCTGAGACCATTTCTTCCTTGATGGTTTCCTAACAACACTCCTAATAGAATAGCTGGAGAGGCGTATAGATGACTATCACCCACAGCCTGACAGAGCAATCTCAGCTCTCGCTCTCTCTCTCTCTCTCTCTCTCTCTCTCTCTCCCCCCTCTCTCTCTCTCTCTCTCTCTCTCTCTCTCTCTCTCTCTCCCTTGCTCCGTCTCTCCACCATCTTATACCCTTCTCTAATCTCTTCTCCCGTTTCAAGCCCCCCTCTCCCCTCCTCCTCCCCCTCTCCCTCCCTCCATTCCTCCTCTCCCTCCCTCCAGTCCTCCCTCCAGTCCTCCCTCCATTCCTCCTCTCCCTCCAGTCCTCCCTCCATTCCTCCATTCCTCCTCTCCCTCCCTCCAGTCCTCCCTCCATTCCTCCATTCCTCCTCCCTCCCTCCATCCCTCCCTCTCCCCTTTCTCTGTTTTCTGTCAGCGCTCGGCTCTGCAGTGGGATCCAGATTAGAATGATTGAAACAAACGCACATGAAAAATTCATGTGGAATAATAGGAGATCTGTGAATGCTTGAGGGATGAATGTTCCATTGCCCTCCACATTAAATATCCCCTCTTTCCCACCAGTCAAAATGAAACGGTTCTTACCATCATTCTAACCTTCACTAACTCTCTCTCTCCCTCTGTCACTCTGCCTCTCTCCCTTTCCTCCTTTCCCCCGTCCTCTCTTGCTATTTCTGTCTTCTCTCTTTACTATTCCTCCTTTTCCTCTTTCTCTTTTCTCTCTCCTTCCCCCCTTCCCTCTCCTTTACCTCTTTATGTTCTATCTCTCTCTCTTACTCCCTCTCCTTCCCCTTCCCCTCTTTATGTTCTATCTCTCTCTGACTCCCTCTCCTTCCCCTTCCCCTCTTTATGTTCTATCTCTCTCTCTGACTCCCTCTCCTTCCCCCTTCCCCTCTTTATGTTCTATCTCTCTCTCTCTTACTCCCTCTCCTTCTCCCCTTCCCCTCTTTATGTTCTATCTCTCTCTCTTACTCCCTCTCCTTCTCCCCTTCCCCTCTTTATGTTCTATCTCCCTCTCTTACTCCCTCTCCTTCCCCCCTTCCCCTCTTTATGTTCTATCTCTCTCTCTGACTCCCTCTCCTTCCCCCCTTCCCCTCTTTATGTTCTATCTCTCTCTCTTACTCCCTCTCCTTTACCTCTTTATGTTCTATCTCTCTCTCTGACTCCCTCTTCTTTACCTCATTATGTTCTATCTCTCTCTCTGACTCCCTCTTCTTTACCTCATTATGTTCTATCTCTCTCTCTTACTCCCTCTCCTTCCCCCTTCCCCTCTTTATGTTCTATCTCTCTCTCTTACTCCCTCTCCTTCCCCCTTCCCCTCTTTATGTTCTATCTCTCTCTTACTCCCTCTCCTTCCCCCTTCCCCTCTTTATGTTCTATCTCTCTCTCTTACTCCCTCTCCTTCCCCCTTCCCTCTTTATGTTCTATCTCTCTCTCTTACTCCCTCTCCTTCCCCCTTCCCCTCTTTATGTTCTATCTCTCTCTCTTACTCCCTCTCCTTCCCCCCTTCCCCTCTTTATGTTCTATCTCTCTCTCTTACTCCCTCTCTTTCCCCCTTCCCCTCTTTATGTTCTATCTCTCTCTCTGACTCCCTCTCCTTTACCTCTTTATGTTCTATCTCTCTCTCTGACTCCCTCTCCTTTACCTCTTTATGTTCTATCTCTCTCTCTGGCTCCCTCTCCTTCTCCCTTCCCCTCTTTATGTTCTATCTCTCTCTTACTCCCTCTCCTTTACCTCTTTATGTTCTATCTCTCTCTCTGACTCCCTCTCCTTTACCTCTTTATGTTCTATCTCTCTCTCTGACTCCCTCTCCTTCTCCCCTTCCCCTCTTTATGTTCTATCTCTCTCTCTGACTCCCTCTCCTTTACCTCTTTATGTTCTATCTCTCTCTCTTACTCCCTCTCCTTTACCTCTTTATGTTCTAATTCTCTCTCTGACTCCCTCTCCTTCTCCCCTTCCCCTCTTTATGTTCTATCTCTCTCTCTGACTCTCTCTCCTTCCCCCTTCCCCTCTTTATGTTCTATCTCTCTCTCTTACTCCCTCTCCTTCCCCCCTTCCCCTCTTTATGTTCTATCTCTCTCTCTTACTCCCTCTCCTTTACCTCTTTATGTTCTATCTCTCTCTCTGACTCCCTCTTCTTTACCTCATTATGTTCTATCTCTCTCTTACTCCCTCTCCTTCCCCCTTCCCCTCTTTATGTTCTATCTCTCTCTCTTACTCCCTCTCCTTCCCCCTTCCCCTCTTTATGTTCTATCTCTCTCTCTTACTCCCTCTCCTTCCCCCTTCCCCTCTTTATGTTCTATCTCTCTATCTTACTCCCTCTCCTTCCCCCTTCCCCTCTTTATGTTCTATCTCTCTCTCTTACTCCCTCTCCTTCCCCCTTCCCCTCTTTATGTTCTATCTCTCTTACTCCCTCTCCTTCCCCCTTCCCCTCTTTATGTTCTATCTCTCTCTCTTACTCCCTCTCCTTTACCTCTTTATGTTCTATCTCTCTCTCTGACTCCCTCTTCTTTACCTCATTATGTTCTATCTCTCTCTCTGACTCCCTCTCCTTCCCCCTTCCCCTCTTTATGTTCTATCTCTCTCTCTGACTCCCTCTCCTTCCCCCTTCCCTTCTTTATGTTCTATCTCTCTCTGACTCTCTCTCCTTCCCCTTCCCTCTTTATGTTCTATCTCTCTCTCTGACTCCTCTCCTTCCCCCCTTCCCTCTTTATGTTCTATCTCTCTCTCTTACTCCCTCTCCATCCCCCCCTTCCCCTCTTTATGTTCTATCTCTCTCTCTTACTCTCTCTCCTTCCCCTTCATCCTCTTTATGTTCTATCTCTCTCTCTGACTCCCTCTCCTTCCCCCTTCCCCTCTTTATGTTCTATCTCTCTCTCTGACTCCCTCTCCTTCCCCCTTCCCCTCTTTATGTTCTATCTCTCTCTCTGACTCCCTCTCCTTCCCCCTTCCCCTCTTTATGTTCTATCTCTCTCTCTGACTCCCTCTCCTTCCCCCTTCCCCTCTTTATGTTCTATCTCTCTCTGACTCCCTCTCCTTCCCCCTTCCCCTCTTTATGTTCTATCTCTCTCTCTCTTACTCTCTCTCCTTCCCCCTTCATCCTCTTTATGTTCTATCTCTCTCTCTGACTCCTCTCCTTCCCCCTTCCCTCTCCTTTACCTCTTTCTGTTCTCTCTCTGTCTGACTCGCTCTCCTTCCCCCTTCCCCTCTTTATGTTCTATCTCTCTCTCTGACTCCCTCTCCTTCCCCCTTCCCTCTCCTTTACCTCTTTCTGTTCTCTCTCTGTCTGACTCGCTCTCCATCCCCCTTCCCTCTTTATGTTCTATCTCTCTCTCTTACTCTCTCTCCTTCCCCCTTCATCCTCTTTATGTTCTATCTCTCTCTCTGACTCCCTCTCCTTCCCCCTTCCCTCTTTATGTTCTATCTCTCTCTGACTCCCTCTCCTTCCCCCCTTCCCCTCTTTATGTTCTATCTCTCTCTTACTCTCTCTCCTTCCCCTTCATCCTCTTTATGTTCTATCTCTCTCTCTGACTCCTCTCCTTCCCCCTTCCCCTCTTTATGTTCTATCTCTCTCTGACTCCCTCTCCTTCCCCCCTTCCCCTCTTTATGTTCTATCTCTCTCTCTTACTCTCTCTCCTTCCCCCTTCATCCTCTTTATGTTCTATCTCTCTCTCTGACTCCCTCTCCTTCCCCCTTCCCCTCTTTGTTCTATCTCTCTCTCTGACTCCCTCTCCTTCCCCCTTCCCCTCTTTATGTTCTATCTCTCTCTCTGACTCCCTCTCCTTCCCCCTTCCCCTCTCCTTTACCTCTTTCTGTTCTCTCTCTGTCTGACTCGCTCTCCTTCCCCCTTCCCCTCTTTATGTTCTATCTCTCTCTCTGACTCCCTCTCCTTCCCCCTTCCCTCTCCTTTACCTCTTTCTGTTCTCTCTCTGTCTGACTCGCTCTCCATCCCCCCTTCCCCTCTTTATGTTCTATCTCTCTCTCTTACTCTCTCTCCTTCCCCCTTCATCCTCTTTATGTTCTATCTCTCTCTCTGACTCCCTCTCCTTCCCCCTTCCCCTCTTTATGTTCTATCTCTCTCTCTGACTCCTCTCCTTCCCCCTTCCCCTCTTTATGTTCTATCTCTCTCTCTTACTCTCTCTCCTTCCCCCTTCATCCTCTTTATGTTCTATCTCTCTCTCTGACTCCCTCTCCTTCCCCCTTCCCCTCTTTGTTCTATCTCTCTCTCTGACTCCCTCTCCTTCCCCCTTCCCCTCTTTATGTTCTATCTCTCTCTCTGACTCCCTCTCCTTCCCCCTTCCCCTCTTTATGTTCTCTCTCTCTCTTACTCTCTCTCCTTCCCCCTTCATCCTCTTTATGTTCTATCTCTCTCTGACTCCCTCTCCTTCCCCCTTCCCTCTCCTTTACCTCTTTCTGTTCTCTCTCTGTCTGACTCGCTCTCCTTCCCCCTTCCCCTCTTTATGTTCTATCTCTCTCTCTGACTCCCTCTCCTTCCCCCCTTCCCTCTCCTTTACCTCTTTCTGTTCTCTCTCTGTCTGACTCGCTCTCCTTCCCCCCTTCCCCTCTTTATGTTCTATCTCTCTCTCTGACTCTCTCTCCATCCCCCCTTCCCTCTCCTTTACCTCTTTCTGTTCTCTCTCTGTCTGACTCGCTCTCCTTATTATGCTCCCTTCACACACTATTTCGGTTTCTTTTTTCTTTTTCGTTTCCCTCTCTCATTTCCCCTCTCTATCTCTCTCTCTCTCTTCTTCTTTCTCCCGCTCCCCGTCTCTCTCTCTGACCCTTTCACTCTCTACCCGTCTCTCCCCGTCTCTCATCTCTCTCTCCCCCTCCAGGCCAAGTCAAGGTAGTGTTTGTTCTTTATAAGAACTTGGGCTCCTTCCTGTCTACGGAGAACGCCACGGTGAAGATGGAGCTGGAGGCGGCACCGGGGGAGCGGGGCTTGGCGGTCAACTCCCACGTCATCGCCGCCTCCATCAATAAAGAGTCCAGCAGAGTGTTCCTCACTGAGCCGGTCGTGTTCACACTCAAACACTTACAGGTATACACTTACAGATACATTTAATGTCATACGCTTACATACTTACAGAATGGCTCATAACAATGGCCGGAACATAGCAAATGGAATGGCATCAAACGCATGAAAACCATGTGTTTGATGTATTTGATACCATTCCATTCATTACGCTCCAGACATTACCATGAGCCCATTCACCCCAATAAAGGTGCCACCAACCTCCTGTGACTCACACACATACAGTCCACAAACTCTCCCATACACACAATACACTCCCATATACACAATGCACTCCCATATACACAATACACTTCCATACACACAATACACACCCATACACAATACACTCCCATACACACAATACACTCCCATACACAATACACTCACATACACACAATATACACCCATACACAATACACTCCCATACACAATACACTCCCATACACACAATACACTCCCATACACAATACACTCACATACACACAATATACACCCATACACTATACACAATACACTCCCATACACACAATACACACCCATACACAATACACTCCCATACACAATACACTCCCATACACACAATACACTCCCATACACAATACACTCACATACACACAATATACACCCATACACTATACACAATACACTCCCATACACACAATACACACCCATACATAATACACTCCCATACACACGAGACACACCCATACACAATACACTCCCATACACACAATACACTCCCATACACAATACACTCACATAAAAATTACACTCACATACACTTGCATAAACCAAAAGGTTGAAAGATCGAATTCCCGAGCTGACAATTTAAAAATCTGCCGTTCTGCCCCTGAACAAGGCAGTTAACCCTGACTTGCCTAGTTAAACTAAGGTAAAATAACATTTTAAATAATAATAAATACATAAACATAAATGTACATTGACATAATGTACACATACAGGAGGTTAAACACTACACCACATACTGTACTGTAGTAGACTAACAAGCCCATACACATACTGTACTGTAGTAGACTAACAAGCCCATACACATACTGTACTGTAGTAGACTAACAAGCCCATACACATACTGTACTGTAGTAGACAAACAAGCCCATACACATACTGTACTGTAGTAGACAAACAAGCCCATACACATACTGTACTGTAGTAGACTAACAAGCCCATACACATAGTGTACTGTAGTAGACTAACAAGCCCATACACATACTGTACTGTAGTAGACAAACAAGCCCATACACATACTGTACTGTAGTAGACTAACAAGCCCATACACATACTGTACTGTAGTAGACAAACAAGCCCATACACATACTGTACTGTACTGTAGACAAACAAGCCCATACACATACTGTACTGTAGTAGACTAACAAGCCCATACACATACTGTACTGTAGTAGACAAACAAGCCCATACACATACTGTACTGTAGTAGACAAACAAGCCCATACACATACTGTACTGTAGTAGACTAACAAGCCCATACACATACTGTACTGTAGTAGACTAACAAGCCCATACACATACTGTACTGTAGTAGACTAACAAGCCCATACACATACTGTACTGTAGTAGACAAACAAGCCCATACACATAGTGTACTGTAGTAGACAAACAAGCCCATACACATAGTGTACTGTAGTAGACTAACAAGCCCATACACATAGTGTACTGTAGTAGACAAACAAGCCCATACACATACTGTACTGTAGTAGACAAACAAGCCCATACACATACTGTACTGTAGTAGACAAACAAGCCCATACACATACTGTACTGTAGTAGACAAACAAGCCCATACACATACTGTACTGTAGTAGACAAACAAGCCCATACACATACTGTACTGTAGTAGACTAACAAGCCCATACACATAGTGTACTGTAGTAGACAAACAAGCCCATACACATACTGTACTGTAGTAGACTAACAAGCCCATACACATAGTGTACTGTAGTAGACAAACAAGCCCATACACATAGTGTACTGTAGTAGACTAACAAGCCCATACACATACTGTACTGTAGTAGACTAACAAGCCCATACACATACTGTACTGTAGTAGACTAACAAGCCCATACACATACTGTACTGTAGTAGACTAACAAGCCCATACACATACTGTACTGTAGTAGACTAACAAGCCCATACACATAGTGTACTGTAGTAGACTAACAAGCCCATACACATACTGTACTGTAGTAGACTAACACGCCCATACACATACTGTACTGTAGTAGACAAACAAGCCCATACACATACTGTACTGTAGTAGACAAACAAGCCCATACACATACTGTACTGTAGTAGACAAACAAGCCCATACACATACTGTACTGTAGTAGACAAACAAGCCCATACACATACTGTACTGTAGTAGACTAACAAGCCCATACACATACTGTACTGTAGTAGACTAACAAGCCCATACACATAGTGTACTGTAGTAGACAAACAAGTCCATACACATAGTGTACTGTAGTAGACTAACAAGCCCATACACATAGTGTACTGTAGTAGACAAACAAGCCCATACACATAGTGTACTGTAGTAGACAAACAAGCCCATACACATACTGTACTGTAGTAGACAAACAAGCCCATACACATACTGTACTGTAGTAGACAAACAAGCCCATACACATACTGTACTGTAGTAGACTAACAAGCCCATACACATACTGTACTGTAGTAGACAAACAAGCCCATACACATACTGTACTGTAGTAGACTAACAAGCCCATACACATAGTGTACTGTAGTAGACAAACAAGCCCATACACATACTGTACTGTAGTAGACTAACAAGCCCATACACATAGTGTACTGTAGTAGACAAACAAGCCCATACACATAGTGTACTGTAGTAGACTAACAAGCCCATACACATACTGTACTGTAGTAGACTAACAAGCCCATACACATACTGTACTGTAGTAGACTAACAAGCCCATACACATACTGTACTGTAGTATACTAACAAGCCCATACACATAATGTACTGTAGTAGACTAACAAGCCCATACATATACTGTACTGTAGTAGACAAACAAGCCCATACACATAGTGTACTGTAGTAGACTAACAAGCCCATACACATACTGTACTGTAGTAGACAAACAAGCCCATACACATACTGTACTGTAGTAGACAAACAAGCCCATACACATAGTGTACTGTAGTAGACTAACAAGCCCATACACATACTGTACTGTAGTAGACTAACAAGCCCATACACATACTGTACTGTAGTAGACTAACAAGCCCATACACATACTGTACTGTAGTAGACTAACAAGCCCATACACATAGTGTACTGTAGTAGACTAACAAGCCCATACACATACTGTACTGTAGTAGACAAACAAGCCCATACACATAGTGTACTGTAGTAGACAAACAAGCCCATACACATAGTGTACTGTAGTAGACTAACAAGCCCATACACATACTGTACTGTAGTAGACTAACAAGCCCATACACATACTGTACTGTAGTAGACAAACAAGCCCATACACATAGTGTACTGTAGTAGACAAACAAGCCCATACACATACTGTACTGTAGTAGACAAACAAGCCCATACACATAGTGTACTGTAGTAGACAAACAAGCCCATACACATACTGTACTGTAGTAGACAAACAAGCCCATACACATACTGTACTGTAGTAGACAAACAAGCCCATACACATACTGTACTGTAGTAGACAAACAAGCCCATACACATACTGTACTGTAGTAGACTAACAAGCCCATACACATACTACTGTGTAGACTGCCCATACAGTAGACTGTAGTAACAAGCCCATACACATACTGTACTGTAGTAGACTAACAAGCCCATACACATACTGTACTGTAGTAGACTAACAAGCCCATACACATACTGTACTGTAGTAGACTAACAAGCCCATACACATACTGTACTGTAGTAGACTAACAAGCCCATACACATACTGTACTGTAGTAGACAAACAAGCCCATACACATACTGTACTGTAGTAGACAAACAAGCCCATACACATACTGTACTGTAGTAGACTAACAAGCCCATACACATACTGTACTGTAGTAGACAAACAAGCCCATACACATACTGTACTGTAGTAGACTAACAAGCCCATACACATAGTGTACTGTAGTAGACAAACAAGCCCATACACATACTGTACTGTAGTAGACAAACAAGCCCATACACATACATACAAGCCCATACACATACTGTACTGTAGTAGACAAACAAGCCCATACACATACTGTACTGTAGTAGACTAACAAGCCCATACACATACTGTACTGTAGTAGACTAACAAGCCCATACACATACTGTACTGTAGTAGACTAACAAGCCCATACACATACTGTACTGTAGTAGACTAACAAGCCCATACACATACTGTACTGTAGTAGACAAACAAGCCCATACACATACTGTACTGTAGTAGACAAACAAGCCCATACACATAGTGTACTGTAGTAGACTAACAAGCCCATACACATACTGTACTGTAGTAGACTAACAAGCCCATACACATACTGTACTGTAGTAGACTAACAAGCCCATACACATAGTGTACTGTAGTAGACTAACAAGCCCATACACATAGTGTACTGTAGTAGACAAACAAGCCCATACACATACTGTACTGTAGTAGACTAACAAGCCCATACACATAGTGTACTGTAGTAGACAAACAAGCCCATACACATACTGTACTGTAGTAGACTAACAAGCCCATACACATACTGTACTGTAGTAGACTAACAAGCCCATACACATACTGTACTGTAGTAGACTAACAAGCCCATACACATACTGTACTGTAGTAGACTAACAAGCCCATACACATACTGTACTGTAGTAGACTAACAAGCCCATACACATACTGTACTGTAGTAGACAAACAAGCCCATACACATACTGTACTGTAGTAGACTAACAAGCCCATACACATAGTGTACTGTAGTAGACTAACAAGCCCATACACATACTGTACTGTAGTAGGCAAACAAGCCCATACACATACTGTATTGTAGTAGACTAACAAGCCCATACACATAGTGTACTGTAGTAGACTAACAAGCCCATACACATACTGTACTGTAGTAGACAAACAAGCCCACACACATACTGTACTGTAGTAGACTAACAAGCCCATACATATACTGTACTGTAGTAGACAAACAAGCCCATACACATTGTGTACTGTAGTAGACTAACAAGCCCATACACATACTGTACTGTAGTAGACAAACAAGCCCATACACATACTGTACTGTAGTAGACTAACAAGCCCATACACATACTGTACTGTAGTAGACAAACAAGCCCATCACATACTGTACTGTAGTAGACAAACAAGCCCATCACATACTGTACTGTAGTAGACTAACAAGCCCATACACATAGTGTACTGTAGTAGACTAACAAGCCCATACACATAGTGTACTGTAGTAGACTAACAAGCCCATACATATACTCTACTGTAGTAGACAAACAAGCCCATACACATAGTGTACTGTAGTAGACAAACAAGCCCATACACATAGTGTACTGTAGTAGACTAACAAGCCCATACACATAGTGTACTGTAGTAGACTAACAAGCCCATACACATACTGTACTGTAGTAGACTAACAAGCCCATACACATAGTGTACTGTAGTAGACTAACAAGCCCATACACATACTGTACTGTAGTAGACAAACAAGCCCATACACATAGTGTACTGTAGTAGACAAACAAGCCCATACACATAGTGTACTGTAGTAGACTAACAAGCCCATACACATACTGTACTGTAGTAGACTAACAAGCCCATACACATACTGTACTGTAGTAGACAAACAAGCCCATACACATACTGTACTGTAGTAGACTAACAAGCCCATACACATACTGTACTGTAGTAGACTAACAAGCCCATACACATACTGTACTGTAGTAGACTAACAAGCCCATACACATACTGTACTGTAGTAGACTAACAAGCCCATACACATAGTGTACTGTAGTAGACTAACAAGCCCATACACATACTGTACTGTAGTAGACTAACACGCCCATACACATACTGTACTGTAGTAGACAAACAAGCCCATACACATACTGTACTGTAGTAGACAAACAAGCCCATACACATACTGTACTGTAGTAGACTAACAAGCCCATACACATACTGTACTGTAGTAGACTAACAAGCCCATACACATACTGTACTGTAGTAGACTAACAAGCCCATACACATACTGTACTGTAGTAGACTAACAAGCCCATACACATAGTGTACTGTAGTAGACAAACAAGCACATACACATAGTGTACTGTAGTAGACTAACAAGCCCATACACATAGTGTACTGTAGTAGACTAACAAGCCCATACACATAGTGTACTGTAGTAGACAAACAAGCCCATACACATACTGTACTGTAGTAGACAAACAAGCCCATACACATACTGTACTGTAGTAGACAAACAAGCCCATACACATACTGTACTGTAGTAGACTAACAAGCCCATACACATACTGTACTGTAGTAGACAAACAAGCCCATACACATACTGTACTGTAGTAGACTAACAAGCCCATACACATACTGTACTGTAGTAGACAAACAAGCCCATACACATACTGTACTGTAGTAGACTAACAAGCCCATACACATAGTGTACTGTAGTAGACAAACAAGCCCATACACATAGTGTACTGTAGTAGACAAACAAGCCCATACACATACTGTACTGTAGTAGACTAACAAGCCCATACACATACTGTACTGTAGTAGACTAACAAGCCCATACACATACTGTACTGTAGTAGACTAACAAGCCCATACACATACTGTACTGTAGTAGACTAACAAGCCCATACATATACTGTACTGTAGTAGACAAACAAGCCCATACACATAGTGTACTGTAGTAGACTAACAAGCCCATACACATAGTGTACTGTAGTAGACAAACAAGCCCATACACATACTGTACTGTAGTAGACAAACAAGCCCATACACATAGTGTACTGTAGTAGACTAACAAGCCCATACACATACTGTACTGTAGTAGACTAACAAGCCCATACACATACTGTACTGTAGTAGACTAACAAGCCCATACACATACTGTACTGTAGTAGACTAACAAGCCCATACACATAGTGTACTGTAGTAGACTAACAAGCCCATACACATACTGTACTGTAGTAGACAAACAAGCCCATACACATAGTGTACTGTAGTAGACAAACAAGCCCATACACATAGTGTACTGTAGTAGACTAACAAGCCCATACACATACTGTACTGTAGTAGACTAACAAGCCCATACACATACTGTACTGTAGTAGACTAACAAGCCCATACACATAGTGTACTGTAGTAGACAAACAAGCCCATACACATACTGTACTGTAGTAGACAAACAAGCCCATACACATAGTGTACTGTAGTAGACAAACAAGCCCATACACATACTGTACTGTAGTAGACAAACAAGCCCATACACATACTGTACTGTAGTAGACAAACAAGCCCATACACATACTGTACTGTAGTAGACAAACAAGCCCATACACATACTGTACTGTAGTAGACTAACAAGCCCATACACATACTGTACTGTAGTAGACTAACAAGCCCATACACATACTGTACTGTAGTAGACAAACAAGCCCATACACATACTGTACTGTAGTAGACTAACAAGCCCATACACATACTGTACTGTAGTAGACAAACAAGCCCATACACATAGTGTACTGTAGTAGACTAACAAGCCCATACACATACTGTACTGTAGTAGACAAACAAGCCCATACACATAGTGTACTGTAGTAGACAAACAAGCCCATACACATAGTGTACTGTAGTAGACTAACAAGCCCATACACATACTGTACTGTAGTAGACTAACAAGCCCATACACATACTGTACTGTAGTAGACAAACAAGCCCATACACATAGTGTACTGTAGTAGACTAACAAGCCCATACACATAGTGTACTGTAGTAGACAAACAAGCCCATACACATACTGTACTGTAGTAGACTAACAAGCCCATACACATAGTGTACTGTAGTAGACAAACAAGCCCATACACATAGTGTACTGTAGTAGACTAACAAGCCCATACACATACTGTACTGTAGTAGACTAACAAGCCCATACACATACTGTACTGTAGTAGACTAACAAGCCCATACACATACTGTACTGTAGTAGACTAACAAGCCCATACACATACTGTACTGTAGTAGACAAACAAGCCCATACACATAGTGTACTGTAGTAGACTAACAAGCCCATACACATAGTGTACTGTAGTAGACTAACAAGCCCATACACATAGTGTACTGTAGTAGACAAACAAGCCCATACACATACTGTACTGTAGTAGACAAACAAGCCCATACACATACTGTACTGTAGTAGACTAACAAGCCCATACACATACTGTACTGTAGTAGACTAACAAGCCCATACACATACTGTACTGTAGTAGACTAACAAGCCCATACACATAGTGTACTGTAGTAGACTAACAAGCCCATACACATACTGTACTGTAGTAGACTAACACGCCCATACACATACTGTACTGTAGTAGACAAACAAGCCCATACACATACTGTACTGTAGTAGACAAACAAGCCCATACACATACTGTACTGTAGTAGACAAACAAGCCCATACACATACTGTACTGTAGTAGACTAACAAGCCCATACACATACTGTACTGTAGTAGACAAACAAGCCCATACACATACTGTACTGTAGTAGACTAACAAGCCCATACACATACTGTACTGTAGTAGACTAACAAGCCCATACACATACTGTACTGTAGTAGACAAACAAGCCCATACACATAGTGTACTGTAGTAGACAAACAAGCCCATACATATACTGTACTGTAGTAGACTAACAAGCCCATACACATACTGTACTGTAGTAGCCAAACAAGCCCATACACATACTGTACTGTAGTAGACTAACAAGCCCATACACATACTGTACTGTAGTAGACTAACAAGCCCATACACATACTGTACTGTAGTAGACAAACAAGCCCATACACATACTGTACTGTAGTAGACTAACAAGCCCATACACATACTGTACTGTAGTAGACTAACAAGCCCATACACATACTGTACTGTAGTAGACTAACAAGCCCATACACATACTGTACTGTAGTAGACTAACAAGCCCATACACATACTGTACTGTAGTAGACAAACAAGCCCATACACATAGTGTACTGTAGTAGACAAACAAGCCCATACACATACTGTACTGTAGTAGACTAACAAGCCCATACACATAGTGTACTGTAGTAGACAAACAAGCCCATACACATAGTGTACTGTAGTAGACTAACAAGCCCATACACATACTGTACTGTAGTAGACTAACAAGCCCATACACATACTGTACTGTAGTAGACTAACAAGCCCATACACATACTGTACTGTAGTAGACTAACAAGCCCATACACATAGTGTACTGTAGTAGACAAACAAGCCCATACACATAGTGTACTGTAGTAGACTAACAAGCCCATACACATAGTGTACTGTAGTAGACTAACAAGCCCATACACATAGTGTACTGTAGTAGACAAACAAGCCCATACACATACTGTACTGTAGTAGACAAACAAGCCCATACACATAGTGTACTGTAGTAGACTAACAAGCCCATACACATACTGTACTGTAGTAGACTAACAAGCCCATACACATACTGTACTGTAGTAGACAAACAAGCCCATACACATACTGTACTGTAGTAGACAAACAAGCCCATACACATACTGTACTGTAGTAGACTAACAAGCCCATACACATAGTGTACTGTAGTAGACTAACAAGCCCATACACATAGTGTACTGTAGTAGACTAACAAGCCCATACACATACTGTACTGTAGTAGACTAACAAGCCCATACACATACTGTACTGTAGTAGACTAACAAGCCCATACACATACTGTACTGTAGTAGACAAACAAGCCCATACACATAGTGTACTGTAGTAGACAAACAAGCCCATACACATACTGTACTGTAGTAGACTAACAAGCCCATACACATACTGTACTGTAGTAGACAAACAAGCCCATACACATACTGTACTGTAGTAGACAAACAAGCCCATACACATACTGTACTGTAGTAGACAAACAAGCCCATACACATACTGTACTGTAGTAGACAAACAAGCCCATACACATACTGTACTGTAGTAGACAAACAAGCCCATACACATACTGTACTGTAGTAGACAAACAAGCCCATACACATACTGTACTGTAGTAGACTAACAAGCCCATACACATACTGTACTGTAGTAGACTAACAAGCCCATACACATACTGTACTGTAGTAGACTAACAAGCCCATACACATACTGTACTGTAGTAGACTAACAAGCCCATACACATACTGTACTGTAGTAGACTAACAAGCCCATACACATACTGTACTGTAGTAGACTAACAAGCCCATACACATACTGTACTGTAGTAGACTAACAAGCCCATACACATACTGTACTGTAGTAGACTAACAAGCCCATACACATAGTGTACTGTAGTAGACTAACAAGCCCATACACATACTGTACTGTAGTAGACTAACAAGCCCATACACATACTGTACTGTAGTAGACAAACAAGCCCATACACATAGTGTACTGTAGTAGACTAACAAGCCCATACACATACTGTACTGTAGTAGACAAACAAGCCCATACACATAGTGTACTGTAGTAGACTAACAAGCCCATACACATAGTGTACTGTAGTAGACTAACAAGCCCATACACATACTGTACTGTAGTAGACTAACAAGCCCATACACATACTGTACTGTAGTAGACAAACAAGCCCATACACATAGTGTACTGTAGTAGACTAACAAGCCCATACACATACTGTACTGTAGTAGACAAACAAGCCCATACACATACTGTACTGTAGTAGACTAACAAGCCCATACACATACTGTACTGTAGTAGACTAACAAGCCCATACACATACTGTGCTGAGGTAGACAAACAAGCCCATACACATACTGTACTGTAGTAGACAAACAAGCCCATACACATACTGTACTGTAGTAGACTAACAAGCCCATACACATACTGTACTGTAGTAGACAAACAAGCCCATACACATACTGTACTGTAGTAGACTAACAAGCCCATACACATAGTGTACTGTAGTAGACTAACAAGCCCATACACATACTGTACTGTAGTAGACAAACAAGCCCATACACATACTGTACTGTAGTAGACTAACAAGCCCATACACATAGTGTACTGTAGTAGACTAACAAGCCCATACACATACTGTACTGTAGTAGACAAACAAGCCCATACACATACTGTACTGTAGTAGACAAACAAGCCCATACACATACTGTACTGTAGTAGACAAACAAGCCCATACACATACTGTACTGTAGTAGACTAACAAGCCCATACACATAGTGTACTGTAGTAGACTAACAAGCCCATACACATAGTGTACTGTAGTAGACAAACAAGCCCATACACATACTGTACTGTAGTAGACAAACAAGCCCATACACATACTGTACTGTAGTAGACAAACAAGCCCATACACATACTGTACTGTAGTAGACTAACAAGCCCATACACATACTGTACTGTAGTAGACTAACAAGCCCATACACATAGTGTACTGTAGTAGACTAACAAGCCCATACATACAGTAGATACTACACATACTGTAGTAGACAAACAAGCCCA
This sequence comes from Oncorhynchus nerka, assembly GCF_034236695.1. Lineage (NCBI taxonomy): Eukaryota > Metazoa > Chordata > Actinopteri > Salmoniformes > Salmonidae > Oncorhynchus > Oncorhynchus nerka. Next base: position 26,238,435 of record NC_088421.1, on the reverse strand, counting down.
TACACATAGTGTACTGTAGTAGACAAACAAGCCCATACACATAGTGTACTGTAGTAGACTAACAAGCCCATACACATAGTGTACTGTAGTAGACAAACAAGCCCATACACATACTGTACTGTAGTAGACTAACAAGCCCATACACATACTGTACTGTAGTAGACTAACAAGCCCATACACATACTGTACTGTAGTAGACAAACAAGCCCATACACATACTGTACTGTAGTAGACTAACAAGCCCATACACATACTGTACTGTAGTAGACAAACAAGCCCATACACATAGTGTACTGTAGTAGACTAACAAGCCCATATACATACTGTATACAGAGCATCAAACCCTACATCCCCCACACTGTACACACTGTTCTGTTACTGTGCATATGCATTACAATATATTTCACCTCTCACCCTTTCTCTCTCTCTCCCACATATTTGCCAACTGTTTAAATAGGCTGTATTTTCTTTCCCTGTCATCTGCTTGTACTGTATAGAAACATGTTTAAATGGATTGCAGCACTTTATGTTTGTTATTTATGTTTGTGTGTTGTTATAAAGCCTGCGACAGAACCATTTACCTTGGGTATCAATAAAGTTAATTCATTTTCTTTTGAAATTACCCCCCCTCTCTCTCTCACTCTCTCCCTCCAGTTGGAGAACCACTACAGTCCCAACTGTTCGTTCTGGAATTACTCTGAGCGGTCGATGACAGGCCAGTGGTCGTCTCAGGGCTGTAGACTGCTGGACACCAACAGCACACACACCACCTGCTCCTGTTCCCACCTCACCAACTTTGCTGTGCTCATGGCCCACCACCAGCCTGATGTAGGTCCAGTGGATATACACACACACACACACACACACACAGGCATACAGACAGACAGACAGACAGACAGACAGACAGACAGACAGACAGACAGACAGACAGACAGACAGACAGACAGACAGACAGACAGACTGGCACACACCAAGGTTATTATAGTAAATGAAAACGCGAAAATCATCAGCCACCTCAGTGTTGTTTTAGAGAATTTGGCAGTACGTCCTACGAGCCTCACAACCACAGACCACGTGTTATCACTCCAGCCCAGGATCTCCACATCTGCAGACCACGTGTTATCACTCCAGCCCAGGATCTCCACATCCACAGACCATGTGTTATCACTCCAGCCCAGGATCTCCACAACCACAGACCACGTGTTATCACTCCAGCCCAGGATCTCCACAACCACAGACCACGTGTTATCACTCCAGCCCAGGATCTCCACATCTGCAGACCACGTGTTATCACTCCAGGCCAGGATCTCCACAACCACAGACCACGTGTTATCACTCCAGCCCAGGATCTCCACAACCACAGACCACGTGTTATCACTCCAGCCCAGGATCTCCACAACCACAGACCACGTGTTATCACTCCAGCCCAGGATCTCCACAACCACAGACCACGTGTTATCACTCCAGCCCAGGATCTCCACAACCACAGACCACGTGTTATCACTCCAGCCCAGGATCTCCACAACCACAGACCACGTGTTATCACTCCAGCCCAGGATCTCCACAACCACAGACCACGTGTTATCACTCCAGCCCAGGATCTCCACAACCACAGACCACGTGTTATCACTCCAGCCCAGGATCTCCACATCCACAGACCACGTGTTATCACTCCAGCCCAGGATCTCCACAACCACAGACCACGTGTTATCACTCCAGCCCAGGATCTCCACAACCACAGACCACGTGTTATCACTCCAGCCCAGGATCTCCACAACCACAGACCACGTGTTATCACTCCAGCCCAGGATCTCCACAACCACAGACCACGTGTTATCACTCCAGCCCAGGATCTCCACAACCACAGACCACGTGTTATCACTCCAGCCCAGGATCTCCACAACCACAGACCACGTGTTATCACTCCAGCCCAGGATCTCCACATCTGCAGACCACGTGTTATCACTCCAGCCCAGGATCTCCACAACCACAGACCACGCGTTATCACTCCAGCCCAGGATCTCCACAACCACAGACCACGTGTTATCACTCCAGCCCAGGATCTCCACATCTGCAGACCACGTGTTATCACTCCAGCCCAGGATCTCCACAACCACAGACCACGTGTTATCACTCCAGCCCAGGATCTCCACAACCACAGACCACGTGTTATCACTCCAGCCCAGGATCTCCACAACCACAGACCACGTGTTATCACTCCAGCCCAGGATCTCCACAACCACAGACCACGTGTTATCACTCCAGCCCAGGATCTCCACAACCACAGACCACGTGTTATCACTCCAGCCCAGGATCTCCACAACCACAGACCACGTGTTATCACTCCAGCCCAGGATCTCCACAACCACAGACCACGTGTTATCACTCCAGCCCAGGATCTCCACATCCACAGACCACGTGTTATCACTCCAGCCCAGGATCTCCACAACCACAGACCACGTGTTATCACTCCAGCCCAGGATCTCCACAACCACAGACCACGTGTTATCACTCCAGCCCAGGATCTCCACAACCACAGACCACGTGTTATCACTCCAGCCCAGGATCTCCACAACCACAGACCACGTGTTATCACTCCAGCCCAGGATCTCCACAACCACAGACCACGTGTTATCACTCCAGCCCAGGATCTCCACAACCACAGACCACGTGTTATCACTCCAGCCCAGGATCTCCACATCTGCAGACCACGTGTTATCACTCCAGCCCAGGATCTCCACAACCACAGACCACGTGTTATCACTCCAGCCCAGGATCTCCACAACCACAGACCACGTGTTATCACTCCAGCCCAGGATCTCCACAACCACAGACCACGTGTTATCACTCCAGCCCAGGATCTCCACAACCGGATATACTGGAACTGTTATCTTTGACTCCAAAACTATGTTCAGTTTTAGTCATTTTTGGGGGGGAAGGGGGAAATAGAATGTTTTTTTTATAGGGTTTTCAAGCTTCGGAATCTGGTGAGTCACGTTGAGTCTACCTTTATAATTTAAAGGTAGACTCAGCGAGATGATGTTGCCATGAGCAGCACCACATATATTGGGCGCATTTGAGTGGTAAAGGCTAAATATACAGTGCCTTGCAAAAGTATTCATCCAACATGCCGTTTTTCCTATTTTGTTGCATTAGAACCTGTAATGGATTTTTATTTGGATTTCATTTCATGGACAAATTGGTGAAGTGAAATTTAAAAAATAACTTGTTTAAAAAGAATCCAAAAAATGTCAAATGGAAAAGCGGTGCATGTGCAGTGGGGAGAACAAGTATTTAATACACTGCCGATTTTGCAGGTTTTCCTACTTACAAAGTACGGGCCGGCAGGGTAGCCTAGTGGTTAGAGTGTTGGACTAGTAATCGAAAAGGTTGCAAGTTCAAATCCCTGAGCTGACAAGGTACAAGGTACAAATCTGTCGTCCTGCCCCCGAGCAGGCAGTTAACCCACTGTTCCTAGGCCGTCATTGAAAATAATCATTTGTTCTTAACCGACTTGCCTAGTAAAATAAAAATTATTTTTTTTATCATAGGTACACTTCAACTGTGAGAGACGGAATCTAAAACAAAAATCCAGAAAATCACATTGTATGATTTTTAAGTAATTAATTTGCATTTTATTGCATGACATAAGTATTTGATCACCTACCAACCCGTAGGAATTCCGGCTCCCTGTTAGTTTTTCTTTAAGAAGTCCTCCTGTTCTCCACACATTACCTGTATTAACTGCACCTGTTTGAACTCGTTACCTGTATAAAAGACACCTGTCCACACACTAAATCAAACAGACTCCAACCTCTCCACAATGGTCAAGACCAGAGAGCTGTGTAAGGACATCAGGGATCAAATTGGAGACCTGCACAAGGCTGGGATGGGCTACAGGACAATAGACAAGCATCTTGGTGAGAAGGCAACAACTGTTGGCACAATTATTAGAAAATGGAAGAAGTTCAAGATGACGGTCAATCACCCTCGGTCTGGGGCTCCATGCAAGATCTCACCTCGTGGGGCATCAATGATCATGAGGAAGGTGAGGGATCAGCCCAGAACTACACAGCAGGACCTGGTCAATGACCTGAAGAGAGCTGGGACCACAGTCTCAAAGAAAACCATTAGTAACACACTACGCCGTCATGGATTAAAATCCTACAGCGCATGCAAGGTCCCCCTGCTCAAGCCAGCGCATGTCCAGGCCCGTCTGAAGTTTGCCAATGACCATCTGGATGATCCAGAGGAGGAATGGGAGAAGGTCATGTGGTCTGATGAGACAAAAATAGAGCTTTTTGGTCTAAACTCCACTCCCTGTGTTTGGAGGAAAAAGAAGGATGAGTACAACCCCAAGAACACCATATCAACCGTGAAGCATGGAGGTGGAAACATCATTCTTTGGGGATGCTTTTCTGCAAAGGGGACAGGACGACTGCACCATATTGAGGGGAGGATGGATGGCGCCATGTATCGCAAGATCTTGGCCAACAACCTCCTTCCCTCAGTAAGAGCATTGAAGATGGGTCGTGGCTGGGTCTTCCAGCATGACAATGACCCGAAACACACAGCCAGGGCAACTAAGGAGTGGCTCCGTAAGAAGCATCTCAAGGTCCTGGAGTGGCCTAGCCAGTCTCCAGACCTGAACCCAATAGAAAATCTTTGGAGGGAGCTGAAAGTCCATATTGCCCAGCGACAGCCCCGAAACCTGAAGGATCTGGAGAAGATCTGTATGGAGGAGTGGGCCAAAATCCCTGCTGCAGTGTGCGCAAACCTGGTCAAGAACTACAGGAAACGTATGATCTCTGTAATTGCAAACAAAGGTTTCTGTACCAAATATTAAGTTCTGCTTTTCTGATGTGTCAAATACTTATGTCATGCAATAAAATGCAAATTAATTATTTAAAATCATACAATGTGATTTTCTGGATTTTTGTTTTAGATTCCGTCTCTCATAGTTGAAGTGTACCTATGATAAAAATGACAGACCTCTACATGCTTTGTAAGTAGGAAAACCTGCAAAATCGGCAGTGTATTAAATACTTGTTCTCCCCACTGTATATGTATTCACTCCCTTTGCTATGAAGCCCCTAAATAAGATCTGGTGCAACAAATTACCTTCAGAAGTCACATAATTAGTCCACCTGTGTGCAATGTAAGTGTCACATGATCTAAGAATATATACACCTGTTCTGAAAGGCCCCAGTGTCTGCAACTCCAGTAAGCAAGGGGCACCACCAAGCAAGCGTCACCATGAAGACTAAGGAGCTCTCCAAACAGGTCAGGGACAAAGTTGTGGAGAAGTACAGATCAGGGTTGTGTTATAAAATATATCAGAAACTTTGAACATCCCACAGAACACCATTAAATCCATTATTAAAAAATTGAAAGAATATGCCACCACAACAAACCTGCCAAGAGAGGGCCGCTCACCAAAATTCATGAACCAGGCAAGGACGGCATTAATCAGAGAGGCAACAAAGAGACCAAAGATAAACCTGAAGTAGCTGCAAAGCTCCACAGAGGAGATTGGAGTATATGTCCATTGGACCACTGGACCACTTTAAGCCCTACACTCCACAGAGCTGGCCTTTACGGAAGAGTGGCCAGAAAAAAGCCATTGCTTTCTGGTGTTCCCCAAAAGGCATGTGGGAGACTTCCCATACATTTGGAAGAAGGTGCTCTGGTCAGATGAGACTAAAATTGGCCATCCAGGAAAATGCTATATCTGGCTCAAACCCAACACCTCTCATCACCCCGAGAACCCCATCCCCACAGTGAAGCATGGTGGTGGCAGCATCATGCAATGTTTTTCATCGGCAGGGACTGGTAAACTGGTCAGAATTGAATGAATGATGGCTAGCACTAAATACAGGGAGATTCTTGAGGGAAACCTGTTTCAGTCTTCCAGAGATTTGAGACTGGGACGGAGGTTCACCTTCCAGCAAGACAATGACTCTAAGCATACTACTAAAGCAACACTCGAGTGGTTTAAGGGGAAACATTTAAATGTCTTGGAATGGCCTAGTCGAAAGCCCAGACCTCAATCCAATTGAGAATGTGTGGTATGACATATTGTTGTACACCAGTGGAACCCATCCAACTTGAAGGATCTGGAGAAGTTTTCCTTGAATAATGGGCAAAAATCCCAGTGGCTAGATGTCCCAAGCTCATAGACACATACCCCAAGACACTTGCAGCTGTAAAGGTTGCTCTACAAAGTATTGACTTAGGGGGGTGGGTTCAAAACTTCATGATCTTTGACCACATGGTTTTTGTCAAGTTCATGCAGTTGTCATATAGGTACAAGTCAGACAGATTTTATCACCATAATTTACATTTACATTTAAGTCATTTAGCAGACGCTCTTATCCAGAGCGACTTACAAATTGGTGCATTCACCTTATGACATCCAGTGGAACAGTAGTGCATCTAAATCTTTTAAGGGGGGGGGGGGGGGGGGGGGGGTGAGAGGGATTACTTTATCCAGGCCCGTCTGCAACACACTTTGGAAGGCTGTGACCAAAAATGGTCAACGACTTGACAAAAGTGATCAAACGTGCCCTGTTTCTGCGATAACTCTTGGACATGATAAAATGTTATTACACCTTGCTGAAACAAGCACGGTGTTGTAGCAAACTATGAATAAAATGGGCTTGGAACCGCTCACCCTGGCAATTTGACTGGTAAACTCATGGGTACACTCGCAATGGCTGCCTGGTATTGTGACGCAATCATTTCCACGGTAATGTAGAATGTTCAGTGAAATTATGTTAACTGATGTGGCTAATACAGTGGAATATATGTTTATGTAATCTCATTAGAGCTGAATCAACCAATCACAGAACATATAATTGGGAATTTGAATGCTAGAATGGACATGAACCTTCTTATGATGGGATAAAGATCAGCCATTTTGGTTAGGGAGTTGGTCAGATATTGTGTCAAATAATGAATTTGAAGAATTTATATACACTGTATGTTTGTTAGCTAGCTAGCCATCCAATTGTAGAGGAATTATTCCATTCATTTTTCAAAGTAACTGCCAATATGCCAACATTCTATTCAAACAATGCAGTCAATCCACATCCATAAACTTGCTGAAATCAGTTGCTGATGTAATTTTGAGGGTTTATTAAATAGCCCCTCTAGTAATTTAACAGGATCTCTATGACACAGCACATACTGATGGCCGTCACTAGATAACACACCCACAGTCATAATTATGACTAAACTCCACCCATTCCTACAATATCCCCAGCCATTTCTACAATTTCTCAAAGCAGGAAGTAAAAACAAGAAATTCATAGACATAGCTATGCATGCAAGGATTGACCATGCTTGATATCCACATTATAGTTTAAACCATGTTTTTTATGCTATACATTGTTTGTTTACATTTACTTTGTTTACAAACAGAATAAACAAGCTTATATTTGAAGTCCTGATGAGGTACGACAGTTGAACTAAGCTCATTTATAAGTAATATTCTTCAAGAATCATGTCATTCATTTACAAGGCAAAAAATGTATGTAGTAACTGCTGATTGCCCTTTAAACTAAATAAAAACTATTAAAGTGAATGTGAAACTAACTGAAACTAAACTGAATTTGAAACAATATTCTTCAAACTAATAGATAGAAAATAAATATAAAAACACTAAACTATAATAACCTTGGCACACACATACATGCACACACACATATATGCACACACGCATACACACAAACACACATACACTTACTCAAACGACTCTCTTTCTCCTTCTCCAATCTCTCTCTCTCTCTTTATTTCTCCCTCCCACGCAATCACACTTACAAATTCATGTCCTGCAACTCTGACTGACATTCACTTGAATGTGAATGTCATGTTTTTTTTCAGGATGTTTCATCTCCTTGTCTCTACATTTTAGCTGAATGTGAATACATTTACAAATAAACTCTCTCTCTCACCCTGTCCCTCCTTGTCTTTCTCCTTGTCTCCCATCATTCCTACCTCCCATCCCTTTCCTCCCTATATCTGTCTCCCCTCACCTCACCTCTCCCTCTTCTCCCCCATCTCTCTCCCCCACCCCTATTCCTCCCTCTCCATCCCCACCATCCCTCTCTCCACAGTACCCTGGGAGGATGCACGAGTTGATCCTGTTTGTGATCACCTGGGTGGGCATAGTGATCAGCTTGGTGTGCCTGGCTATCTGCATCTCTACCTTTTGCTTCCTGAGGGGCCTGCAGACCGACCGCAACACAATCCACAAGAACCTCTGCATCAACCTCTTCATCGCAGAGCTCCTCTTCCTTATTGGAATCGACAAGACCCAGTACCACGTGAGTAGGGGAGGGGAGAGGGAGAGGGAGAGAGGGACATGTAGCCTGGTTCCAGATCTGTTTGTGCTGTCTTGTTAAGTCGTAAAGACATTGTCATGTGGCATGTGAAATAACTGATCTGGGGCCAGGCTAGGGGACAAGTGCCTCGTACATGGAACACCTAATACAGGACAGAGAGACATCTGTCTCGCACTTGGAACACCATCAGACCATCAGCACTTAAAGGGGAAGTGCTCTTCATTATGGATCATGAGAATGAAAAGGTCCTCTGTTACAGGGCTTGAATGACCTTATGCTGTCCTTTACTGGATCTTACTCACCTTCCTTTGCTATTTTCCTTTTCTCTTTCACTCCTTTTCACCCCTCTGTTTTTTAAATCTCTCTTTTTATTTTATTGTACTCTCCTTCTCATTCTTTCTCTCTCTCAGTCCCTTTAAAAAAAAAGCCTTTATTTAAATAGGCAAATCAGTTAAGAACGAATTCTTATTTTCAATGATGACCTAGGAACAGTGGGTTAGCTGCCTTGTTCAGGGGCAGAACAACAGATTTGTACCTTTTCAGCTCAGGGATTTGAACTTGCAACCTTTCAGTTACTAGTCCAATGGTCTAACCACTAGGCTACGCTGCCGCCCCTGAAATCCCTCTGCCTCCCTCTATCTCCTTCTCTCTGTCTCAGATTGCCTGTCCGATCTTTGCTGGGCTGCTTCACTTCTTCTTCCTGGCTGCATTCTCCTGGATGTGTCTGGAGGGGGTGCAGCTCTATCTGTTGCTGGTGGAGGTGTTTGAGAGCGAGTACTCCCGCAAGAAGTACTACTACCTGTGTGGCTACTGCTTCCCAGCTCTGGTGGTGGGCATCTCGGCAGCCATAGACTACCGGAGCTATGGGACCAAGAAAGCGTACGTGTGAAGCAGTCCCTTTTCACCTGTAGATTGAGAGACAGGATTATGCTAGTTTAGAGTGCCTAGACTGTTCCCCTGACAGGGAATGTAATATGGAGTGTAGTTTGAAGAGGATTGTTCTCTTTCGTTGTCTTCCCCCCATGGACAAGAGTTTTGAACAGTTAGCCGAAGCCTGCTGATTAGCTTCTATAAGATATCCTCCGAGACAGGGGATGAGTGTGTGTGTGTGATGTGTGATTTGTGTGTGTGATGTATGTGTGTGTGCATGGGTACATGTGTGCGAGTGTGACTGTGATATTTGAATCTTTTCCTATGTCCCATGTCTAGGTGCTGGTTGCGGGTGGATAACTACTTCATCTGGAGCTTCATTGGCCCTGTTTCTTTTGTTATTATGGTACAGTCATTCATTATGATGCTATTATGACCAACTGTATTACATTCTTTTTCATTCAGGCTTCTTACTTATTTACTTAATCCTCTTAGTTCCTGGAGGAACATAGGGCCTGTACTAAAGACTAACTTCACAAATGTTACAACAATTTAAGACCAGAGGGTGTTCTAGGATTCCACTGAATGTGTTGTAGACATGTGTAACCTTTGACCTTTCCCCCCCTAGCTGAACCTGGTGTTCCTCATGATCACCGTGCACAAGATGACCCGCAACTCCTCTGCGCTAAAACCTGACTCCAGTCGCCTCGACAACATCAAGTGAGTCCCACTCAGCAGAGGTTAGGGGTCAGTGAAGCCTCCCAGGTCATGTGATTAGGGCATTTCCTGTATCAGTGAGAGATGGGTTGGAAATCTGAAAAAATTAAGGAAAAGCAGAATAATGTTTGTCATATTGTCCAGACTGGTTACATAGTATATGTAAATCCAGGACACTTAAATTAGTATGATATGTAATGTTTGGTATGGTTACATAAGACAGAAGGTTACTTAAGGCAAAAACAAAAGTAGGGTGGTTGGTCTGGGTTGATAAATAACATAAACGTCTAGCAAGCTAAAGGTTGAGTGTTTGAATCTCATCATGGACAACTTTAGCTAATTAGCAACTTTACAACTAGTTACTACTTTTTAGCTATATTGCAACTACTTAGCATGTTAGCTAACCCTTCCCCTAACCTTAACCCTTTTAGTTAACCCTTAATCTAACCCTAACCTTAACCCTTTTGGCTTACCCAAACCTTAACCCTTTTAACTAACCCTAACCTTAACCCTTTAACCTAACTCCTATCCTTAACCATAAATCCTTAACCTCAAATCCTAACCTCAAGAGCTAGCCACCTAGCTAACGTTAGCAACAACAAATTGGAATTCATAACATATACGTTTTGAAATGATGGAGATACACAAATGAATACATACCTCAGATTTAGGTACAGTATAATACAAAATGCTCTGAGACTACGTTGTATTGTAATAACAATGAGTCATTTTCAAAGCAGATATTCCAGATAGTAGGTTCAAAGCCAGTACAGTTGAGATACATGCATCTTAAGGCAAAACAGCCATGCTGGGTAGAGGGTTGGCTTCGGTCTGTGTGAGTGGTTTCATTGTGATGCTAAGCTAACATTAGCATGCCCTCTCCTCCCCAGGTCATGGGCTATTGGGGCCATCGCCTTGCTCTTCCTGCTTGGTCTGACCTGGTCCTTCGGCCTCCTCTTCATCAACGAGAACACGGTCATCATGGCCTACCTCTTCACCACCTTCAACGCCTTCCAGGGCATGTTCATCTTCATCTTCCACTGCGCTCTGCAGAAAAAGGTAACGCAAACACTCACATATCTAAAAGGGACCTTTTCTATTGAGTAAACTAAGCATAACATTTTAAATAGATATGATGGAATATAATTACAGTCTGCAGCCTGATTTATGTTGTTACTTTCCCTTAATAATTCCTGTGAGAAGGAGGTGATTATTTAACCAAATTTGAATTAAACAGGGTAATTATGCACGGTACATCACTAGGTGCACTATTCAGAGCTCTGTCTATTTGAAATGTTAATTTTCTCAAAGCATGTATGTCTTTGCCTGATGAAAATCTTGAGTCCGTATGTTCAGAATGAAAAATCCATAAATGTATAATTCTTGTGTAATTTATATGTCTAGGCTACATTGAGGTTTTTATTTAGCTGTTTTAGGCTATCTGGCTTTAGCCTTAGGGCCTAACTGTACATGCACCAATAGCCTACATGCCAATCTGAAAATTATTTTGGGAACGGGTAGAAAAAGTTAACTTTGACCCACTGAGGCAAAAATAACAATGTCAGAGTTTAATTCAAGAGAAAAGCTCAAAATTGAGAAATGAAAATAAAGAGAAGGGAGGGACAGAAAAGTAATGTTTGTGAAAGATTAGAAGTGGTAAAAGAGGATGATAGCAGTGCTGGATATGTGATGTGTGATGGTTGTGAGGCACTATACAAATTCAACAGACACAAGACGGGGACTTCAGATAGGCCTATGGCACGAGAAGGGAACTGTAGCCTACTGTTCAGATGGGTTAAATGAAAACGGAAATCTGGACACTGACTGTAGGTCTATAACCTCTCACATAGTCTCAATATCAACTCCTGCAGAATTAAGCATTTCTTGTAGTAAAATGATACAACAAATGTAGGCTATATTTTGATTCTGGAACAGGAGTGGAGAAATATGATTTCTTTCAGCATCTTGAGAGAATGTGAATGTGCAGTTAGATACTGTCTGCAAAGGTGCTCTCTTTATCAACATCATAAAAGCTGATAGTATTTCTACCACCTAAAATATGCATCCAAGCCGGAATGAAATCTTAACAGAAACATGTTGGGTCGTTTTCACAGCTTACAACCGGTCAAACTGATGTAATTTGGAAATGTACTTTTTTTTTTTTTGTTATTGCATTTTCTCCCCGGTCCCTAAACATCTTTCCTCCACGAAAGAAGCAGAGATGACAGAGAAAACTTTAGCCTACCGATATTAACTAGATTGAAGGATTCATTCTATCAATTTATGATCTTATTCTGGTGAGCAATGGTTTATTTAGTCTTCTATGGCAACATATCATGACAGAAGAGAAGGTGCATGTATCTAATTATAGACAAGATGACTAACTAATAGCCGACCAAAATGTCGAAAATTAGAAGCAGAAACATATCGAAATCAGGCAAAAACATAAAGTCTTGCACCCCCTGTCCAAAAATCATTCCTCCATCTTTGACTGTAGCCTACAGCACATTTTCTATATTAGCGGGTCCGGTGCAGATTTTCACATATAGTTGGGCGGTTGAGGATGGGTTATTAGCAGTTATGGGCAGGTGCTAGTGAATAAACAGCCGACTCGCGCACCACTAGTGTGTATGTATGCGAGTCTACTGCTTACATGTGTGTGTCTAAGCCATGTTTGCCCTCTCTCTCCATGCAGGTGCATAAGGAGTACAGTAAGTGTCTGCGTCACTCGTACTGCTGCAGCCGTACCTCCACCACCAGCTCCCACGGCTCCCTGAAGAACTCTGCCCTGCGTGCCAACAACCGCTACTACACTGGCAACCAGGCCCGCCACGCTGCCGCACACAGACAGGTCAGTGAACGGACATAGACACACGCACACACACCACATACACACCACACACACACACACGTGTGCTCGCATGCATACACGCACAGACTCTAAGGGACTATATGGGTGCACACACAGGGCACATCATGCCATACACAAACCCACAGATTACACGCACCAATCTACAAAGTGTAGGCCTGTCCCATACCTAATTCTCTTTGACAACACTCTAAACACACACACACAATACACTCTCAGTCTACAGTTGACATACCGGCTATCACACGCTTCACAAATCTAATCAGAAACCTTCATCTCTGTTTGGATCTACCACGTCTCAATCTGATGTTGTTTATCTGCGTGCATTAACTTGTTTATGTTAGTATGCCTACTGCGTGAGCTTATTTACTTCATGTATCTCTGGTAGCATGTATGTGTTTGCTTAGTAGTTTTAGACAGATCCATGCAAGCTTGGCAGTGTTCCAGCCTCACATAGTTACAATATCATATCATATTGTTTATTCCTGTCTGTCTATCTATCTGTCTGTCTTGTTAATTCCTGTCTGTCTGTCTTGTTTTGCTTCACTGTGTGCTTCTCTTCTCCGGCGTTCCAGAGTCGGATCCGCAGGATGTGGAACGACACGGTTCGGAAGCAGACGGAATCTTCCTTCATGGCGGGAGACATCAACAGTACTCCTTCACTCAACCGTGGTGAGACTCCCCACCCCCTTAACCCCCCTCTAACCCCCCTGCTGTCCCCCTCTCCAATCACGCACACCTCTATGGCAGGCTCATCAGAACTGACAGACAGACAGGCAGAACGAAGTAGGAGCACCGCTGAGTCTACTGTCAGAGACAGAGAGCGAGGAAGAGGAGCCAGTGTACATTGACACGAGCAATAGCCTGAGCAGCCGGTGGCATACCGTCGCCGTGGCAGCCATCGTCATGGGGATCAGAATTATCTGGGAGGGAGGGAAGAGTTGATGATGACAAAGAGGTAGCCGCTAAATCAACCGTCACTCTTTATGTTAATTTCATCCATTTTGTTTTTAATGAACTGATTAGCGTACGAGCTGGCTGGGGGTAATTAGTCTTATTGAAGAGAGTGACAGGAACAAGTGAGGGAGGGGGTGCGAGGAGAGGAGGAGAGAGTAAGAAGAGAGGAGGGGAGGGGAAGGAGATTCGCTTTCCTGGAACTGACATCACGGAGGAAAAAGTATTCTCTGAGTATACCAAACATTAGAAACACCTTCCCAATATCCACTCTGCAAGGTGTTGAAAGCGTTCCACAGGGATGCTGGCCCATGTTGACTCCAATGCTTTCCACCGTTGTATCAAGTTGGCTGGAGGTCCATTGGGTGGTGGACCATTCTTGATAAACACGGCAAACTGTTGAGCGTGAAAAGCGTTGCAGTTCTTGACACAAACTGGTGCGCCTGGCACATGCTACCGTACCCCATACACAACCCATGTCCCAAAGCTTCAACATCCTTCTTTAACCTGTCTCCTCTCCTTCATCTTTAACCTGTCTCCTCTCCTTCACCTTTAACCTGTCTCCTCTCCTTCATCTTTAACCTTCCTCCTCTCCTTCACCTTTAACCTGTCTCCTCTCCTTCATCTTTAACTTGTCTCCTCTCCTTCATCTACACTGATTGAAGTGGATTTAACAAGTGACATCAATAAGCTTTCACCTGGTTTCACCTGGTCAGTCTGTCATGGAAAGAGCAGGTGTTCTTAATGTTTTGTATACTCAGTTTATAGGGAAAGAGGAAGGAGGAAGTGAAAGACAGAGGAAGCTGGGATAAAGAGAGGAGGAGGGATAGAGGAGGGATAGAGCTAGAGGGAGAAACGCTAAACAAAGGCGCTGCCAAGTGCGAAGTCCTTTCTTTTCCCAAGCGTTTGAGAAAAGTTTGTCATTGTTGGCAGAAAGCGAAAGATGGCCGCGCCATTCGAGAGACAGAGAGAAAGAACGAGAGAGCGAGAAGTAAAGAGAAGGAGAGACGCTATCATGGAGCAATAATTAAATGGGACGAATCTCGGCTAGAGCTGCTGTCTTCGTTGTTATCGCTGGCATCTCTTATCTCTTTGATTTCCCCACTTAACTTCTTTATCAACTTGTTTCTCTTCAGACAATAGTGATCTGTCCAGGAGACAAGGCGTGATGAGGCTTCCTCCTCTCTGAATGAAGCTTCCCAGTGGCTGCCCTACTTTCTCTCTCCAACACTTAAAAGCTGTTGTTTTTAAATTGTCGACAGGATATTCTTTCCAGGTGTTTCTGGACAGCTAATCCTGAGTAATTTGGTGTGGAGAGAGACAGGGACAAGAGAGCGAGAGAGAGAGAGAGAGAGAAAGAGAATGAGAGAGGGGATAAAAGAGTGACTGTGTGCGTGAGGTAGAGAGCAGGAGAAAGAATTGGAGAGTGAGTGAATGAGGGAGTTGATGGGTGAACGAACTAACAAAGAAATGAAAGAATGTGAGTGTTTTAGTGTGAAATTCTCTCTGTGAATTTCTGTCTTTCTCATTGTCTCTGTGATGAATGGTTTGGTTGAGACCTGATGGTTGCACTTCGCCTTAGACCACTCTCCGTCATGCTGTCCTATTTTTAATTTCATGGCATTTCTATTCGACCGCCTGGGGCTGAAGCCATACATGGGCATTATAGAACATTCTCAATGTTCCATTTCTTTGAATTATATTTGTCTAAAGGTGGCATTCGCATTTCACTGTGAAATGAACTGTGTTTCAATGACTGCACTCTCTGACTACGTAATGATATGCATTAGTATTCCCCCTTCGACTACGTGGTAAGATACAGAACAATATTCCAAATGGCAACGCTGCCTGCAAACAGCACCTTTCCGCAGGAAATGTATTTTACTCAAAGGTTACAATAGCAAGGTAAACACATTCAGGGGTGTCCTGTCAAATACATTACTCTGTAGAACATTACTGTCAATCGATTTGAATAGGAATTTAACATCTTTTTGAATAAACTGTCAATGGCCTATGTATAATGTTAATTATGTATTATGTGTAATATTCATTATGTATTATATTTTGAGGCATTGTTTTGACATTTATACAGTGCCTGTATTTATATTGTATGTTATATTTTTGTTTTATCATATAAAATGTTGTTAATATGCCAAAACAAACCCAAAAATATGTTTATGGTAAAGTAGATGTTTATGGTAAAGTATATATTTATGGCAAAGTATATATTTATGGTAAAGTATATATTTATGGTAAAGTAGATGTTTATGGTAAAGTTGATGGTTATGGTAAAGTCGATGATTATGGTAAAGTAGATGGTTATGGTAAAGTAGATGTTAATGGTAAAGTAGATGTTTATGGTAAAGTAGATGTTAATGGTAAAGTAGATGTTAATGGTAAAGTAGATGTTAATGGTAAAGTAGATGTTTAATGGTAAAGTAGATGTTTATGGTAAAGTAGATGTTTATGGTAAAGTTGATGGTTATGGTTAAGTTGATGGTTATGGTAAAGTTGATGGTTATGGTAAAGTAGATGGTTATGGTAAAGTAGATGGTAATGGTAAAGTAGATGGTTATGGTAAAGTTGATGGTTATGGTAAAGTAGATGTTTATGGTAAAGTAGATGGTTATGGTAAAGTAGATATTTATGGTAAAGTAGATGGTTATGGTAAAGTAGATGTTTATGGTAAAGTAGATGGTTATGGTAAAGTAGATGTTTATGGTAAAGTAGATATTTATGGTAAAGTAGATGGTTATGGTAAAGTTGATGGTTATGGTAAAGTAGATGGTTATGGTAAAGTAGATGGTTATGGTAAAGTTGATGGTTATGGTAAAGTAGATGGTTATGGTAAAGTAGATGGCTATGGTAAAGTAGATGTTTATGGTAAAGTAGATGGTTATGGTAAAGTAGATGTTTATGGTAAAGTAGATGGTTATGGTAAAGTAGATATTTATGGTAAAGTAGATGGTTATGGTAAAGTAGATGGTTATGGTAAAGTAGATGTTTATGGTAAAGTAGATGGTTATGGTAAAGTAGATGTTTATGGTAAAGTAGATGGTTATGGTAAAGTAGATATTTATGGTAAAGTAGATGGTTATGGTAAAGTAGATGTTTATGGTAAAGTAGATGGTTATGGTAAAGTTGATGGTTATGGTAAAGTAGATGTTTATGGTAAAGTAGATGGTTATGGTAAAGTAGATATTTATGGTAAAGTAGATGGTTATGGTAAAGTAGATGTTTATGGTAAAGTAGATGGTTATGGTAAAGTTGATGGTTATGGTAAAGTAGATGGTTATGGTAAAGTAGATGGTTATGGTAAAGTAGATGTTTATGGTAAAGTAGATGGTTATGGTAAAGTAGATGTTTATGGTAAAGTAGATGGTTATGGTAAAGTAGATGGTTATGGTAAAGTTGATGGTTATGGTAAAGTAGATGGTTATGGTAAAGTAGATGGTTATGGTAAAGTAGATGGTTATGGTAAAGTAGATGTTTATGGTAAAGTAGATGGTTATGGTAAAGTAGATGTTTATGGTAAAGTAGATGGTTATGGTAAAGTTGATGGTTATGGTAAAGTAGATGGTTATGGTAAAGTAGATGGTTATGGTAAAGTAGATGTTTATGGTAAAGTAGATGGTTATGGTAAAGTAGATGGTTATGGTAAAGTAGATGGTTATGGTAAAGTTGATGTTTATGGTAAAGTAGATATTTATGGTAAAGTAGATGTTTATGGTAAAGTAGATGGTTATGGTAAAGTTGATGGTTATGGTAAAGTAGATGTTTATGGTAAAGTAGATGGTTATGGTAAAGTAGATGGTTATGGTAAAGTAGATGGTTATGGTAAAGTAGATGTTTATGGTAAAGTAGATGGTTATGGTAAAGTAGATGTTTATGGTAAAGTAGATGGTTATGGTAAAGTAGAAGGTTATGGTAAAGTATATGTTTATGGTAAAGTTGATGGTTATGGTAAAGTAGATGTTTATGGTAAAGTTGATGGTTATGGTTAAGTTGATGGTTATGGTAAAGTTGATGGTTATGGTAAAGTAGATGGTTATGGTAAAGTAGATGGTAAAGTAGATGGTTATGGTAAAGTTGATGGTTATGGTAAAGTAGATGTTTATGGTAAAGTAGATGGTTATGGTAAAGTAGATATTTATGGTAAAGTAGATGGTTATGGTAAAGTAGATGTTTATGGTAAAGTAGATGGTTATGGTAAAGTAGATGTTTATGGTAAAGTAGATATTTATGGTAAAGTAGATGGTTATGGTAAAGTTGATGGTTATGGTAAAGTAGATGGTTATGGTAAAGTAGATGGTTATGGTAAAGTTGATGGTTATGGTAAAGTAGATGGTTATGGTAAAGTAGATGGCTATGGTAAAGTAGATGTTTATGGTAAAGTAGATGGTTATGGTAAAGTAGATGTTTATGGTAAAGTAGATGGTTATGGTAAAGTAGATATTTATGGTAAAGTAGATGGTTATGGTAAAGTAGATGGTTATGGTAAAGTAGATGTTTATGGTAAAGTAGATGGTTATGGTAAAGTAGATGTTTATGGTAAAGTAGATGGTTATGGTAAAGTAGATATTTATGGTAAAGTAGATGGTTATGGTAAAGTAGATGTTTATGGTAAAGTAGATGGTTATGGTAAAGTTGATGGTTATGGTAAAGTAGATGTTTATGGTAAAGTAGATGGTTATGGTAAAGTAGATATTTATGGTAAAGTAGATGGTTATGGTAAAGTAGATGTTTATGGTAAAGTAGATGGTTATGGTAAAGTTGATGGTTATGGTAAAGTAGATGGTTATGGTAAAGTTGATGGTTATGGTAAAGTAGATGGTTATGGTAAAGTAGATGGTTATGGTAAAGTAGATGTTTATGGTAAAGTAGATGGTTATGGTAAAGTAGATGGTTATGGTAAAGTAGATGGTTATGGTAAAGTTGATGTTTATGGTAAAGTAGATATTTATGATGTTTTGTCTCTTTCTCTTAGCCACCATGGGAAACCACCTCCTGACCAACCCAGTGTTACAGACCCGTACTGGCACCTCTCCCTACAACACCCTACTGGCTGAGAGCTTCACTCCCCCTTCTCCTGGGGTCTTCAACTCCACCGGTAAGTAAACCTTAGTGTGTGTGTGTGTGTGTGTGTGTGTGTGTGTGTGTGTGTGTGTGTGTGAGTGTGTACGTTCGTAGTGCGTGTGCTTCTGCATTTTATGCAAATATATTTTCTTATTTTTTGCATCTAAATATTTTTCTGTTTGTTAGTCTTTTTATGCCTCATTGTGTGTGGAGGATGGAAAAAGTGTGTGTCTGTTTCACTGGCGGTGAGTGTATGTATCTGTCAGACGGATTCAGCAGTAGAGAGAGAGAGAGCCGTGCCAACTGCCTAGCCATCTGGCCAGGTCTCTAATCCTGCCTTGTTGATATGAAGAAGCAGAAATTGATTAGAAGTAAAGCTTCATCTGTGACTGAAGGAGAAATCTTGGGGACAGCTTCCCTTCTCAGACTCTCCCCAGAGTAAATGTGTCACATACAGTTGTAATGCTGTGATAATTCACTGAGAACAGCAGCAGACAGCGGTGGCTAGAGTGATTGGGACACTGGACTCCATTCAGATTCATGTATCTGAGTTGTTCGGGTTTATGGAGCATTTTGATTGTAGGACTTAGACACTAGAAATACACTGAGTGTACAAAACATTAAGAACACCTGCTCTTTCCATGACAAAGACTGACCAGGTGAATCCAGGTGAAAGCTATGATCCCTTATTGATGTAATATGTTAAATTCACTTCAATCAGTGTAGATGAAGGGCAAGAGACAGGTTAACCTCTTACCTCTACCTGGGACGCTTGCGTCCCAACTAGAGCTCTGGAAATGCAAATGCGCTACGCTAAATGCTAATAGTATTAGTTAAAACTCAAAAGTTCATTAAAATACACATGCAGGGTATCAAATTAAAGCTACACTCGTTGTGAATCCAGGCAACAAGTCAGATTTTTAAAATGCTTTTCGGCGACAGCATGAGAAGCTATTATCTGATAGCATGCACCAATACACTACAACAGAAAAGCACAGCAGGGGACGTAAACAAAATAATTAGCATTTCGGCGTTACACAAACCGCACAATAAAATAGAAAACAGTCATTACCTTTCACCATCTTTTTGTTGGCACTCCTAGATGTCCCATAAACACTATTGGGTCTTTATTTCGATTAAATCGGGCCATATAAAGCCAAGATATCGTTATATGTAGACTGTGTGATAAACGAAAAAAACAGCGATTTCACAACGTAACGTCATTTTTTTAAATTCAAAAAGTAGACGATAAACTTTCACAAAACACTTCGAAATACGTTTGTAATGCTACTTTAGGTATTAGTAAACGTTAATAAGCGATAAAAATCATCCGTAGGCGATGTAAATATCATTAGCTGTCGTCTTGGAAAAAATTTCAGGAGAGAGCTCTTCCGGAATGATCTGGGCGGAGACCGGAGGTAAGCGGTGCCCCTCTTTCGGTTCAACCAAGAATCAAAGATGATTAAATTCACAAGATACTCGACAACATGGGGATGCTGTGGGAGTTGAATGCTCGGTCTTATCTAATTCGGCTCACTGTTAACAATTGCGGTAGTGGCGCAAGGATATTTATTTCCATTTTCTGTGATCAGGTTTTCCTGCGCTTTCTGATGTAACGCACGTTATGTAATAGCCACAGTCGTGATTTAACCAGTTTTAAAAACGTCCGAGGGTTTCCTATACACACATTCTAACCATATGAACGTACTATATTCCTGGCATGAGTAGCAGGGCGCTGAAATGTTGCGCGATTTTTAACAAAATGTTCAAAAAAGTAGAGGGTCGACTGAAGAGGTTAAGGAAGGATTTTTAATCCTTGAGACAATTGAGACATGGATTATGTATGTGTGCCATTCAGAGGGTGAAAGGGCAAGACAAAAAATGTAAGTGCCTTTGAACGGGGTATGGTAGTAGGTGCCAGGCGCATCGGTTTGGAACTCAATATTAGGAATGTGTCCTCAATGTTTTGTACACTCAGTGTATATACTGTTGAAGTCGGAAGTTTACATACACTTAGGTTGGAGTTATTAAAATTCATTTTCAACCACTCCATAAATTTCTTGTTAACAAACTCTAGTTTTGGAAATGTGCATGACACAAGTAATTTTTCCAACAATTGTTTACAGACAGATTATTTCACTTATAATTCACTGTATCACAATTCCAGTGGGTCAGAAGTTTACATACACTAAGTTGACTGTGCCTTTAAACAACTTGGAACATTCCAGAAAATTATGTCATGGCTTTAGAAGCTTCTGGTAGCTTCTGGTAGGCTAATTGACATAATTTGAGTAACCGCCATAACCTGAAAGGCCGCCCAGCAAGGAAGAAGCCACTGCTCCAAAACCGCCATTAAAACAGCCAGACTACGGTTTGCAACTGCACATGGGGACGAAGATTGTACTTTTTGGAGAAATGTCCTCTGGTCTGATGAAACAAAAATATAACTGTTTGGCCATAATGACCATTGTTATGTTTGGAAGAAAAAGGGGGAGGCTTGCAAGCCGAAGAATACCATCCCAACCGTGAAGCACGGGGGTGGCAGCATCATGTTGTGGGGGTGCTTTGCTGCAGGAGGGACTGGTGCACTTCACAAAATAGATGGCCTCATGAGGTAGGAAAATGATGTGGATAAATTGAAGCAACATCTCAAGACATCAGTCAGGAAGTAAAAGCTTGGTCGCAAATGGGTCTCCAAATGACAATGACCTCAGGCATACTTCCAAAGTTGTGGCAAAATGGCTTAAGGACAAAAAAGTCAAGGTATTGGAGTGGTCATCACAAAGCCCTGACCTCTACCCTATAGAAAATGTGTGGGCAGACCTGAAAAGCGTGTGCGAGCAAGGAGGCCTACAAACCTGACTCAGTTACACCAGCCCTGTCAGGAGGAATGGGCCAGAATTCACCCAACTTACTGTGGGAAGGTTGTGGAAGGCTACCCGAAACTTTTGAACCACGTTAAACAATTTAAAGGCAATGCTACCAAATACTAACTGAGTGTATGTAAACTTCTGACCCAATGGGAATGTGATGAAAGAAATAGAACCTGAAAGAAATAATTCTCTCTACTATTATTCTGACATTTCACATTCTTAAAATACGGTGGTGATTCTAACTGACCTAATACAGGGAATAGTAGAGGGAATTACTACAATTAAATGTCAGGAATTGTTAAAAACTGAGTTTAAGTGTATTTGGCTAAGGTGTATGTAAACTTCCAACTTCAATTGTAGTATACTAGATAGATCTTCTGGCAGTAGCCCTTAGGTAGTAGTCCTACTTTGAATTCCCTATTATTACAGTACAGCTATCCATCATACTCTCATAATACTGTAGGTCTTAAGTAGTAGAGCTATCCATCATACTCTCATAGTACTGTAGGTCTTAAGTAGAGGCGCTATCCAGAGTACTCTCATAATACTGTAGGTCTTAAGTAGAGGCGCTAACCAGAGTACTCTCATAGTACTGTAGGTCTTAAGTAGAGATGCTATCCATCATACTCTCATAGTACTGTAGGTCTTAAGTAGTAGAGCTATCCAGAGTACTCTCATAATACTGTAGGTCTTAAGTAGTAGAGCTATCCAGAGTACTCTCATAATACTGTAGGTCTTAAGTAGAGGCGCTAACCAGAGTACTCTCATAGTACTGTAGGTCTTAAGTAGAGATGCTATCCAGAGTACTCTCATAATACTGTAGGTCTTAAGTAGTAGAGCTATCCATCATACTCTCATAATACTGTAGGTCTTAAGTAGAGGCGCTAACCAGAGTACTCTCATAGTACTGTAGGTCTTAAGTAGAGATGCTATCCAGAGTACTCTCATAATACTGTAGGTCTTAAGTAGTAGAGCTATCCAGAGTACTCTCATAATACTGTAGGTCTTAAGTAGTAGAGCTATCCAGAGTACTCTCATAATACTGTAGGTCTTAAGTAGTAGAGCTATCCAGAGTACTCTCATAATACTGTAGGTCTTAAGTAGTAGAGCTATCCAGAGTACTCTCATAATACTGTAGGTCTTAAGTAGTAGAGCTATCCAGAGTACTCTCATAATACTGTAGGTCTTAAGTAGTAGAGCTATCCAGAGTACTCTCATAATACTGTAGGTCTTACGTAGTAGAGCTATCCAGAGTACTCTCATGGTACAGTAGGTCTTAAGTAGAGATGCTATCCAGAGTACTCTCATAATACTGTAGGTCTTAAGTAGAGGCGCTATCCAGAGTACTCTCATAATACTGTAGGTCTTAAGTAGTAGAGCTATCCAGAGTACTCTCATAGTACTGTAGGTCTTTAGTCGTAGAGCACTCTCATAATACTGTAGGTCTTAAGTAGTACAGATATCCAGAGTACTTTCATAGTACTGTAGGTCTTAAGTCGCAGAGCTATCCAGAGTACTCTCATGGTACCGTAGGTCTTAAGTAGAGATGCTATCCAGAGTACTCTCATAATACTGTAGGTCTTAAATCGTAGAGCTGTCCAGAGTACTCTCATAGTACTGTAGGTCTTAAGTAGTAGAGCTATCCAGAGTACTCGCTCTGTGCTCCCTACTCTCTATCTGTGTGCTCCCTGCCTGACTGAGGGGAGTGTGCTAGCCAGTAGAGAGTTACTATAGTAGCAGCCTGTTGTGTCGTAGTAGAGGCCTGAAATTGTAGACAGCATCTCTGTTTAATATTTTAAACACTCTCTGCACAATGCGTCAGGCAGCCTGACGGCCACGGGGTCCGGCTCAGCAGTGGCAGGGACATTTTTAGAACCCGGAGAGGAAGTAGGAAGTGTACTTCATTAGAATGTCTAATTAGCCCTTCCACCACCGCCATAGCAACAGCCGACGAGTCTTGATTAAAATCATACCATGCATTAAAAATTAAATCCACACCGAACCGCAGTCTAACACGGATTTACTTAGGGAAGCCATGCCTCACCATGCCTCTCAAGTCGATGCGATCACCCTGTGATGGCAATTTGGGAGGAAAATCACAACATATTTTGGTGTGTTGAAGGCGCGTCGTAGAATAAGCATTACTGCTACTTTATGAGATGGTGGTGCATGCATTATGGATGTACTGAATCACAGGCTCACAGACAGCAGAATATACTACAGTGGTTTCTGTGTGTGTGTGTGTGTGTGTGTGTGTGTGTGTGTGTGTGTGTGTGTGTGTGTGTGTGTGTGTGTGTGTGTGTGTGTGTGTGTGTGTGTGTGTGTGTGCGCGTGTGTGCGCGTGTGTGTGTGTGGTGTAAATGATGGTGGATTATCATGTCAAAACTACAGGTTGTGTGTTTGTTTATGAGGCCGTTTGTGTGCCTGTGTTTTATCAATGATTATAGATGATTTGCACTAGATGACTAACAGGAGGCGCTGTTTTGAAGCCACCACTCCTCCATCTTGACACACCCTCACCGTTGTAAACATTTTTGGGGGAAGCTATGGAAAAGCATTTATTAATGTCTACATTTGTTTTTGTCACGTTTATTATATTATAGAGCTAAACCTAAAATAAAAAATATATATCATTTTTGGTTCTGACATTACTGTCCCCACTACAACATCAAAATACTTAAAAATACATGTTATTGTGTCCTTGAAACATTGAATTATCATACTGTATAATTCCATGAATTCCTATGGAGGACTGCTTCTTCTGAAGAATGCCTAAATGGCTGACCGGTGGCTTCAAAGCCTCTTACTGGCTAATACATTGGCTTGTAATATTTGTTTGAGTGGTTTGACTTTTGTTGTGGGTATTATTGGCTGATGTGTTCTCTTGTTAGTCTTTATCATAGCAATAAAAGCTATTGATTGTAGAGAGAGTGGTTGAGAGAGGGAGAGCAAAATAGAGCGACAGAGAGAGAGAGTGATGAAAGAGAGAGAGAGGAGGAGTAAAAGTGACTCACTCACCAGTATTTTTAATTCCTTTCTTTGTGGCTTCTCCATGGATCTACAGGAACCTTCCGTGACCCAAGTATGTCCATGTCTATAAACCTTTATGTTACTATCAGTGTGTATTATAGTGTTTACACAAATATTATATTTTCTCCAAATAATAATGTTTAAGTCCTAATTCTATTTAATAACCCCTATGTGTTGTGTGTGCTGTGTGTTTGTGCAGAGAACACTCTATGTAAGGCCCGTGATCCATGTGGTATGGACACCCTGCCCCTCAATGGTAACTTCAACAACAGCTACTCCCTCCGCAGCGTGGGGCCAGTGGGCGGTGGCGGGGGCAGCTGTGACTTCCTGGGCGGGGGCATGGGGTGTGCAGACGCCCCCCCTCCCCTCCTCAACCCCCGCGGGTCTGAAACCCTGGGCGGGGACGGAATACGGCGCAACCTGTCTGACGCAGCTGCCTTCGAGAAGATGATCATCTCTGAGCTGGTGCACAACAACCTGCGTGGGGCAGGAGCTGGGGGCGGGGATAGGGTCTGTGGTAGTCTGGCGAGGGGCCCTCCTCACGGCGGAGTAGGCCGAGGCACAGGAGTAGCTGTGCCAGAGCCGAGCATCAGCCTGGACGACGACGAGGACTTCCTGTCCAGAGAAGGCGGGCGCCAGAGGACGCCGCAGGACGTGGAGCTGCTCTACAAAGCCCTGGAGGAGCCGCTGCTACTGCAGAGAGCCCAGTCTGTCCTTTACCAGTCTGACCCCGAGGAGTCAGAGAGCTACACGGCCGACCTCACAGAGAGCCTGGGCCACAGCGGCCACAGTGGGCACAGCGCCGGAGGCCAGGGGTCTGGGGGACAGGGCCCTGACTCTCCCGCCAGGGACTCCCTGTACACCAGCATCACCAACCTGCGAGACTCGCCTTACCCGGACAGTAGCCCCGAGCCCCTGGAGGTGGTGCCCCGCTCGGCCCAGCCCCCTGAGGAGCTCTATTACAGCTCTGGGAGGCCCGCCCTGGGGTCTCGAGGAGCACCCATGCAGACCTTCTACCAGGCCCCGCCCCCCAGGAGGCCCAGTAGGGAAGGGGAGGGGCACCCCGGCCAGGAGCCCACCCACAGCGAGGGAGACGGACAGATGCAGCTGGTCACCAGCCTGTGACTGGAACCGGGTGGATGCGGACGGGGACCAAGATGATGAGGATGAGGATGAAGGCTGGCTGGTTGCCTCCTCAGAACCCGCCTCTCTCTCTTTCTCTCGCTCCTCTCCACTTCCTGCTTGATTGGTTGCCTTTTTTCCCCTCTTTATTTGTATTGAAAGATGAGCGAGCAAATTTACATTTAAGGAGAGTTTTAGCTGTCTCCACGGCAACAGTCTTATCCTAGAGAACCTCCGCTGTCTGGTGGAGATGAGTGATGGCTGAGTTGTTCTTCTCTGGAACATTCACCCGCTCTCTCCTTCTCTCTCTTCAACATCCCCCTTTCTCTTGGCACGCAGCAGACAGATGCCAAGTCCAGCACTCTGAATGTACCAATCCAACAAACCCCTTATACCTTACTCCTACAGAGCTACAGATATTTCTCAACTTAACTTTGTTCAAAGTACATTTTATTTAATTTCACTGAATTTCTACAAACATTCCTCTAGAGAAATTGTTCTCATTTTCTAGTTCCCTTTTCTCTTTCCCTTTTTCATGTTCCATCTCTCTTTTTGTTCACTCATCATTTGCTCGGCATAGTTAGCTGTGGAGACAGGGGATATACTGTAGTAGCCTATTATACCATAGGAAAAAAATCTCTGAAAGCTACTTCAGTGTTGCCAAAAATACATTTTCCCAGCCAGAACAGAAACTGGAGCATTCACACTCACACAGACATAC
Source organism: Oncorhynchus nerka (assembly GCF_034236695.1). NCBI lineage: Eukaryota > Metazoa > Chordata > Actinopteri > Salmoniformes > Salmonidae > Oncorhynchus > Oncorhynchus nerka. The sequence goes on along the minus strand of NC_088421.1, from coordinate 26,211,858 downwards.
ACACACAGACATACACACACACACACACCCACTCACAGAAGTGCTTGTTTCTGAACATCAGACACAACCCTCCATCTGAGTAAAAAGAAGCCAGAACAATTGTTCAGACAAAGGCAGTTGGAGCTGTCTAAGAGTAGTTGCCTTTATTTTATCTTGCTATGAACTGACTCGTATATACAGAACTAGAGGAGAGACTGAGGAAGTAGGAAGTACACCACAGGGCAGGAAGGCTGTTTGAGGGGTCAAGGGTCAGGGGTCAAGAGGTAGATCTTTAGGACTCGAGGAACGGACAAGGACTTTTTTTTTGGGGGGGGGGGGGACTTTTTAGTTATTTTCTTCAGACATTTGAAAAGTAAAAGACTGCTTTACTAACTTTGAAGAAGAATATGTTATCTTGGTGACTTTCTGTTGCATCACCCGGAGGGTTGTTAAGGGACAGATTGTGCACCCTTTAAGAATGGATGCCCTCTTCAATGGATGTGTCCACGTCACCTATGTGTGGTTGTGACAGAATGGACTCTAAATGTTGGAACCACTTCAGCCGTTACGCAAGTCTAACCCTGTACATATGAACCACACAAACTACAGTACTTACTCTACTCCTACCGTGTAAATACAGAAACCAGATGAAGAAAAGCAACAAAAAAGTAAGAAATACTAAAAACGGACTTCTTGTACTGCAACAAAACAACAAAAGAAAAAAAGAAAATGTTTTGGAGTTTGTGACCTGAATGATGCACTCCATCTCTCTGCCCGTCGTTATCTTGCTCTCTCACTGTCGTTCTCTTGACTCATAACTAGTGCTGTGCCATTCAGTGAAAATCTCTCGAACAGAAAAACAGAGAGAGAGAAAGAGTATGATGGGTGGTAGATTTAGCATACAAATAAAACCGTTTAAAAAAAAGTCCTGGCACAATTTTATGTAATATAATCCATTACATGTTGTTAATGTTTGACCTTTGACATTCCCAGACAGGAAGTGCTGTGTGGGCGGGGGAGGGGGGATAGATGTCATAATAACATGTCATACTGTGCCTCATCACGGGCGTTCCAATGCATTGTGGTTCAAGGACAGCAGCCATAATGTGATTTTGGTCAGTAATGTATTGTTTGAAAGGTTATATCCTAGATACAACTAAATTATATAATTTTAATATGATGGGTTTTAGCATGTCAGATAACATTTGTTTTCTATCAAAACGTCTATCATTTTGCTGTTTCTAACAGATAGTTTCAGCATTATTCCAGAGCCTAATGTGACAATGAATTCCCTGTTTGTGTGTGTGTGTGTGTGTGTGTGTGTGTGTGTGTGTGTGTGTGTGTGTGTGTGTGTGTGTGTGTGTGTGTGTGTGTGTGTGTGTGTGTGCGGGAGAGAGTTTGTGTGTATGCGTACATGTGCAGGAGAGTGTGTGTGTACATGTGGGTGTGTGATATGCTCAAACATATGTACCATATTCGTGGGAATTTTGTAAGTGTGTACATTCAAAAAGCTATTTTTGTTGGGTGAATTGAATGCACATCAGAGGAAGGGGACAGTAATTCTAAATCTAGGAGAAAGCCTTTTATTCTATTAGCTTCCATCTCAAAGACAAGGGTAGCCAGCTGCTTCTGTGTGGCTGTTCCTGAGGTTCAGGTACCAACGTAAAACTGGGACACTTCAGGCTGCCTCACAGGATCTTGAGCAAGGAACAATGACAGGGTTTGTCCGAAATGGCACCCTATTTCATATGTAGTGCAGTTCTGACCAGGGCCTCCCTATGGATTGAACTACTATTGACCATAGCCCTATGTAGTGAACTACTATTGACCAGAGCCCTATGTAGTGAACTACTATTGACCAGAGCCCTATGTAGTGAACTACTATTGACCAGAGCCCTATGTAGTGAACTACTATTGACCAGAGCCCTATGTAGTGAACTACTATTGACCGGAGCCCTATGTAGTGAACTACTATTGACCAGAGCCCTATGTAGTGAACTACTATTGACTGGAGCCCTATGTAGTGAACTACTATTGACCAGAGCCCTATGTAGTGAACTACTATTGACCAGAGCCCTATGTAGTGAACTACTATTGACTGGAGCCCTATGTAGTGAACTACTATTGACCATAGCCCTATGTAGTGAACTACTATTGACTGGAGCCATATGTAGTGAACTACTATTGACCAGAGCCCTATGTAGTGAACTACTATTGACCAGAGCCCTATGTAGTGAACTACTATTGACCAGAGCCCTATGCGAACAAAGACAGAACTTGGATCAAAGAAGCATGCTGTGTTCAAAATGGAACCATAGTGCACAAGGGCAAAAGTTGTCCACTATGTAGGGAATAGGGTGCCATTTCAGACAGTACAGTCAGAATGACAGGTAGAGTTGACCGATGGGACCATCCAGTCAGAATGACTGGCAGAGTTGACCGATGGGACCATCCAGTCAGAATGACAGGCAGACTTGACCAATGGGACCATCCAGTCAGAATGACAGGCAGAGTTGACCGATGGGACCATCCAGTCAGAATGACAGGCAGACTTGACCAATGAGACCATCCAGTCAGAATGACAGGCAGAGTTGACCGATGGGACCATCCAGTCAGAATGACAGGCAGAGTTGACCGATGGGACCATCCAGTCAGAATGACAGGCAGACTTGACCAATGAGACCATCCAGTCAGAATGACAGGTAGAGTTGACCGATGGGACCATCCAGTCAGAATGACAGGCAGTTAACCGATGAGACCATCCAGTCAGAATGACAGGCAGAGTTGACCAATGGGACCATCCAGGCAGAATGACAGGCAGAGTTGACCAATGAGACCATCCAGTCAGAATGACAGGCAGTTGACCGATGGGACCAGAATGTCAGAATGACAGGCAGAGTTGACCAATGAGACCATCCAATCAGAATGACAGGCAGAGTTGACCAATGAGACCATCCAGTCAGAATGACAGGCAGAGTTGACCAATGAGACCATCCAGTCAGAATGACAGGCAGAGTTGACCAATGGGACCATCCAGGCAGAATGACAGGCAGAGTTGACCAATGAGACCATCCAGTCAGAATGACAGGCAGAGTTGACCAATGGGACCATCCAGTCAGAATGACAGGCAGAGTTGACCAATGAGACCATCCAGTCAGAATGACAGGTAGAGTTGACCGATGGGACCATCCAGTCAGAATGACAGGCAGAGTTGACCAATGGGACCATCCAGGCAGAATGACAGGCAGAGTTGACCAATGAGACCATCCAGTCAGAATGACAGGCAGTTGACCGATGAGACCATCCAGTCAGAATGACAGGCAGAGTTGACCAATGAGACCATCCAGTCAGAATGACAGGCAGAGTTGACCAATGAGACCATCCAGTCAGAATGACAGGCAGTTGACTGATGGGACCATCCAGTCAGAATGACAGGCAGAGTTGACCAATGGGACCATCCAGTCAGAATGACAGGCAGTTGACTGATGGGACCATCCAGTCAGAATGACAGGCAGTTGACTGATGGGACCATCCAGTCAGAATGACAGGCAGTTGACCGATGGGACCATCCAGTCAGAATGACAGGCAGAGTTGACCAATGAGACCATCCAGTCAGAATGACAGGCAGTTGACTGATGGGACCAGAATGTCAGAATGTAGCGTTGCCATATTAAAGCGATGCCAGAGAGAAACCATCCATCAAACCAGAGACGTATTCATGAGGTTCCTTCCCCCTAAAGTCTGTCCCAACCTTAAAAAGCTGACAGTTTTGCCATTCTCTTTATTTATGTATTTTTCTAATGCTTTATTTATCTCTATATTTATTTATGTATTTGGAATATTTATTTCTATGTTCATTTATTCATGCTTTATTTTTTATTTTTCAAGATCTCTGTACATAGCTGAGCTGTGCGATGCGAATGCTGAAGTAAGCCCATTTAAATGTGCAGTACATTTAGGCAAGTAGATGGATTCTCCAGCGTCCACCTCAGGGTGACATTTGGTTAGGGCCTGGGTGTCCCACTTCTTCCTAAAGAGTCCTAAAGGGCACATTTAGTTTAGTTGTGGCTCTTGGGGGAGAAAGGGAAGGATTGAGAGCCAGGATAGAATTAAGAATATATTCGTTTTTTCCTCCATTTCTTCTTGGTAGAGGAATCTCTCTTAGTTCAGACTCAGATAGGAGGCCCAGGTGTTCTACAGGAGGCATGTGTGCAATACTGTGCTGGTGTGTCTGACTTGGTTTAACATTGGAAACGGCCTGGTTGGGTAGTGTTACTATATGCCTACCACTGGACCGCTGTGTATGTCTGTGTTTACAGAAGGATCTGATAATTATGCACATTTTCTTTTGCTTGTTACTGGAAATATTAATTAAACATTGGCCTTGCAGCTCATAGTTAATTCAATAGGAGCATTGACCGGTCAGCAATGGACAATTGAATGTATGTTGACTAGAAGGAATAAAGAAAAGTGAATTAATGCCCTACACTGACCGCCATCATTATCATCACATCACCACCTACACCTTTATTGATGTGATCTACAAAGTTGACCTTTAGCTGGTAACCTCACAGGGACAGACACTGTTTATGGACAGACTCACCAGGAGGGGAAGAACCTGCATCACCATCTCCTGTGTAGGCTCTCTCTCTCGCTCTCTCTCTCTCTCTCTCTCTCTCTCTCTCTCTCTCTTTCTTCCCTCACCTCTCTCACTCCATCCCATCTTATTCCACCAATGGGCTCTCTTTTAGCCCAGCATTAATCCCAGAGTTTTGTTTGGAGTTAATTTGTTTGTCTTAAGCTTTGTTTACACCAGATTGATATCTCAATAAACAGTGGAGCCGTACTGTATTGTGGTAATGCTAGTGATTATACAGCAGAAAGCACTGTAGGACCCAGAGACCTGCTCAATGGGAGTTTCACCCCCATCTAAATCCCTATGTTACCTCTGATTAGGATAATAACACTGGCTAATCATTTACTGTGCTGAGACCACAGAGGGAGAGACCTCTATACACACACACACACACACACACACACACACACACACACACACACACACACACACTCTATCTCCCTCCCCCTTACTCTCTCACCCACTTCCAGCCCACTACTCCCTGCCCGTGCATCTAGCCCCTACCTCCATGTGTGCAGGCAGGTGGATTGAAGGTTCTTATAGGATAGAGTTGGAGTCAGTCTGTCCCTTCAGTCTGCGGCCCCTGCAGCTCTACCCCAGTAGAACAGTCATCTCTCAGTGTTCCAATAGACAGCGGAGGACACTGTGATCTGACAGTAACGTTGCCCTGCTGCTGACCTTCTCAGATGGACTGTTTCTCTCCCAGGTTTGTGATGCCCATATCCTGTGACCTCTGCGTTAGTGTGAAAACATGTCAGTGGTTCCTCTGCAGCGGAGCGGAGGAGAGGAGAGGAGGAGCACTGGGTCATGTAGTCTATCCCCAGGGAACTGCCATAAAGGGAGCGGTGTCAGGACATGTGATGTCACAGTTAGCCAGGGACAGAGTGTGTGTGGGGGGATGACTGTCAGTGTGCCTGTGTGTTCGTGCAAGGTTATACAGGAAGCAGAGACAAGGATGTGATTTATTGTTCTAGATGCCTTACTGTTGCCGTGGTGAGGAGTCAGGAGGTTCCAGTTCATCAACTAACCAGGCGCATTAGATCAACTCCACTGGCCTCACAAACCCATCGTAACAGTAACACAGAGGTCTCTGTCTGTGTAGTGAAATGATTGACATATAATAGGAATCAACTGCCACATCTACTGGACAAGGGAGATTTTCAGAGTGATAAGGAATGCAACAGGCTTTCCTATAGAGAATAATAAATTAGTACTATTTTGTTATTGGTCTCTTGTTACGTGTCCACATGACTATATACAGTACATATATCATAGTTTTAAGAATATGTGGGAGTATGATTACACAAATGCAGTGACAAGGATTGTGCTGTTTATTTTTGTGTTGGGTAACTGTCCGTCCATGGAGCTGAGTTATGGCTCAAAGCGGCGGCCATCTTTTATACACAGGGTGGGACTACAACAGATGGATTTCTGGGTAGGGTAGTCTGGGTACTCTACACCCGGAACCTCTGGTCCAAAATCAAAAGACAACACACACACACACATATACTACACACATAGTTACACACATACATGTCAGGTTAGGTAGTTTAAACTACTGTGTACAGTGAAGTGGCGCTAGAGATCATAAAAGATCATAAGGGATTTACCGTTTACATGTTCAAAGTCGATCCACGTAACCGTAGGAGCTAGGAGCAGGCTGACGTTGACCTATTCATTTTTGTAGGCATGTTTTTCTATTTCTGAATACACATCCCAGTACTCTGGCTCCTCTGACTGTGTGACTCTGATCTGAACTGTGTCTGAAACTCTGCATGTGTGGATGACTAACGCTATGGGACACTGATGAACCATCTCTGTGGTGAGCAGCTCCATGGGACACACATACTCCCCACGAGGCTGACTGGTCACTGTAGGCTAGAGATGCTGGTCTAAGTGGCCAGCCACCTATGGAGGTCTATTGGTGAGTGTTCTGCATGGCTGTAAGTGTACAAGGGCAGGGTCTGGGAAATGTGCATGAGATGTTCTGGGCTCTATACAGTAGGAGGGGCTGTGATGCTGTTAGTAGCAGGTCAGTATGTTCATTGGTCAGACCCAGCCAGACAGTATTAGACATTAGGAATGACCAGACAGGTAGACAGTCTAAGGCAGAGAAGTGTTGGTAAGAGATGAGTGACGACTGGTAGAACTATTGCTGGGTGTATGGATGGAAGGGCTCAGTTTGGGAGGTTCATCATCAGTAGGACCTTTGAGGACTGAGTACTGATCGTGTGCCATTGGGGTGATGATAATGTGTACATCTCCATTTAGAGTACTTCTCTTAGATTTGACTATGATGGGTTTTTCTCCATTCATTTATTCTGTACTTCTGAATCCTTTCTAAAGAGAAGTTGATGTAAAACCTTGATTCAGTTTTGTTCTTTTTTTATTTGAGGACTGATGTGTGATTCTTTTCTCACGTCATTGCTTTGACAGCTGTCTGTCTATCTGGGCCAAAGGGGGTGGTGGTTTTCTGTGAGCGTTTGCGTCATCGCAGGTCAGCGCGACCCTGTATCAGCACATATTAATAAAAAACTATTTCAAATCGAACTACCTTGTGTCAATAATGGACTAGAGTTTCCCTACAATCTTTCCATGTGCAATTCATTCTAATGCTGTGTGGGTGTCTTTCAAGATGAAAATGAAAAGGTGTCTTTAAGTGCTAATGATTTATTCATGGTTTGTCCTGCAGGGTGATGGGGATCTGAGTATGGTGGTGTATTAAACCTCAGCCTCGTACCAACAGGAGTACAAGACTCCCTGCCTCTGCCTTGCTCTGAGTAAACTCTCTTCTCAACCACATGCAGATGGAACTGTGGGTGGGTTGATTCTTTTTCTTGTCTTCTATCCAAGGCCTTCAAACAAACAAAACAATCAAAGAAAAGCTAAAGAAAGACGAGAGGAAGGAGACGTTGTTTCTATACGAGTCATGCTCTCACTCCCACTCAGGGTTGGTTGGTTAGCGATTGGTCCTGTACGCCCACCATGATTGGAAGACGACCAACAAGGTTATTCTATGTTGAGGTTAGTTCATGCTGAGAAATCAACGGTTGTTCATAACAAATGGTACTGAGCACCAGTGGAGGACATTGAGAACAGAGGTGGGTGGTTTCAGTCAGGGCAGATCACTTTAAAAATGTGAAGAGTTGCTTAGGTATACAGTAGACTTAGTGAGCCGTATGATAATGCAAACTGCAGATCACATGGATAGCAGTATGGTGCAGTACTGTACAACCACCCTTTTGGATATTTCATAGCAGAAAGCCGGCCATTCACAGAAAGTTAAACTACATTAGTGAGTTTGCCATGGCAACAACAAACTACGAGCATGAATGTTTCTGTAGTGTGCACTTCCCCTTAATTTTTTTTTAGTTTGTGATGTGAGGGCCCTACATTGAAGGGAAGGGGTTTGTAGTACAATATCCAGCCCCCCTTGAAAGCTCATTGTTACTGATAGTGTGTCATCAGTGTTTGATACGTGTCTCCTGGAGGGGTTCGTTTCCTTGATGGCTCATAATCCTGGCCATTGTAGAATCTGATCGTTAGCTACTTAGCTCTTAGCTAATTATTATGTGCATCAGAGCGTCTTAATTCATAATTATATGGCTTCCTACTACCATTATCATCAATCCTGTCCCTCTGCTCCTTTGCTCTGTCCGCTTGGTGTGTGTGTGTGTGTGTGTGTGTTTCATACAAAATATAAAGTGTGTGTTTCATACATTGTAGTATATGTATGATACACACACTCCTCCCTCTCCTGTCCCCTACTGTGCCCCCTCAGTGGTAGTCCCTGTGGGGGAGCTCTCCAGCCTTGACCACCCAGTCACCCCACACTTCAGCACAATAAAATACTTATGTAACACACGCCTAGGGCCTACTAGGCAGACAGATAGAGGGGGAATCACACAGCCTCCGTGTCACCCCACTCCCCAGCACTCACACAGCCACAGAGGTGAGGCCATCTCAGCAGAAAGGTAAAAATAGCCTTTGCCAAGGTTAGTGGCCATTTTGGGCACTCTGAGATGGCATGAGTAGTACACATCACCCACAGAACCTAACATCGCTGTAATAATAGACAGTCAGCTATTAAACTCAGACTGAACCAGCACTGGTGATGTCACTGGGTTCTTCCTGGTTCTTTACTGCCCTCAAGTGTTTGGATTTAGCTGTGTTCCTCTATTATACAGTATGTGTCAAGGTAGTGATAGTAGGCTATGATTCTCCTTTATCCCCCCTCCATCTCTGCACCACAGTGTTCTCTCCTTCTCTCTGTTAGTGTTTGCTACAGAGTAGTGTCCTCTCTTTGGCACCTCTCTGCATTCCCTTTCTCGTCTAAGCCAAGTAGGATGTTAGAGATGAGCAAATAGTCTTCCGCTCCTAAAGGGTGTCTCTGTGCTCCAATTATATTTGAAGAAAATACAGCATCCGGTATGAGAATAAATATATATGTTTTAATGAAATATATTTTGGATACAAATAATGGAAAATGTTTTAGTCACTAAAATAATATCCCTCTATACGGGAGGGTAAAATAATATCCCTCTATACGGGAGGGTAAAATAATGTCCCTCTATACGGGAGGGTAAAATAATATCCCTCTATACGGGAGGGTAAAATAATGTCCCTCTATACGGGAGGGTAAAATAATGTCCCTCTATACTGGAGGGTAAAATAACATCCCTCTATACGGGAGGGTAAAATAATGTCCCTCTATACGGGAGGGTAAAATAATATCCCTCTATACGGGAGGGTAAAATAATGTCCCTCTATACAGGAGGGTAAAATAATATCCCTCTATACGGGAGGGTAAAATAATGTCCCTCTATACGGGAGGGTAAAATAATGCATTAGTCATACTAATTCAATCTAATCAAGCAAACAAATATAGAAATAAACATTTAAAAAGGGATTAACAATTGTTACATAAAAACCTGACTGTTACACTTCAGAATGGTAAGTAGTTATACAGCATGTCCCATAACTTTGTCTCTAAGAAGTGCTAGTTTACGGTAACAACTAAGCTAAAATCTATGGATTTGAACCACAGTTGAGTGTAGATACTCTGAATGATAGAAACCACAGCTGGGGGCAACCCCACAGCTAGCAGCTTACCAGCACAGTATTATATTATAATTTTACTATACAGTTATGTCCTATGTATGCATTAATGCATCATTCATGTTGTTAAGAATGCATTCATTAGAATATATAACACTATACAAGAAGCAGCTTCAAGTAAGTGTTACGATATTATATAATGTCATATTATATTGTTCTATATTACAGTGTATATCATGTTATATTTTATTATATTTACACGTAGTTTCATCTTATATGCTATATATTTTCAACTGGCTTCATGCCGTTGCTGACCAGTCCTGGTCCTGCTTGTTCACCAGAGCAGTTTTCTTCATCCGCTGACCAACAGGGTTGTTCTCCAACCTTAGACACAGAACACAGTAAGACAGGCTGGTTCAGGAAACATGGTTAAAAACATGGTTATTATACAATCCTGTACCTTCAATTAAAATACAGTGGAGAAAAAGCTCAGAACAGTGTTACTTTAGAAATAGTTAAACACCTGTCAGACATGGGAGGACCTCCATTCATCTGAGCAGGTCCTGGACTCTGTGCACCAGGAGTCGCTTCCTTAGTCTCATCGTTAACCCTGTTGGAGTAATAAGACATCAACATTCACATTCATGATCCACCATAATACTGTCCCCTAAAGAGACAGAGGCTGACATGAACCGTGGGAAAATGGAGTTGGTGACATTATACCCAATGAGTTGTGGATGTATCAATATGTAGTGAAGTTTACCTGACATCATCATTGATCCACCACAAGACAAACGTTATTACATGACCCATTGTGAGATTACAGAGGTACGATCTTAAATTGAACACTCTTTTGTTGCTGAGCATTTTCCTGCACAGCATGAAATGCAAACTTGTAGTCTATTCAAAGTTTAAAAGGCTTCTAAAGTTGGTAATTTCCACTTTAAAATGACCGATTTGATTTGCCCTAATGAAAAATGTATCAACCCACGTAACAATTCACATTTCCTGTTACTGCAGGATTATTTTCCTGCTGTAGCAAACCGGCTCAAATTAAGATCCTCCATCTGTATCATTCAATGAAGATCTATCAGGGTATTCACCATGTGGTAAAGTTTACCTGGCCTTATGGTTTCCATTCACCAGAGGAAATCCAGCATGTCTCTTCTGAGAGAATTCAGTATCTGTTCCCTCGCGGCCCATTGGCTGAACGAACCTCTCGCTTGGCTCACCTCTCTCTCCTTGTCTGCTAAGCATTTACCATGTTCATTAGATATTACAGGTATGAGAATATAAGGATCATGTGTTAAACAAACAGGTCTTTCTATTAAACCTGTGGGATCAATGACTCATGGGATCAGCTCTGACTGAGGATAATGAAACCCAACCGGTAATGAAATAATGAGGGTCTTTCTCAGAGAAAGGTTAACCTGTTCACAAGATGCCCATTCAGCAGAGAGGACTCAACATGTGTCTCCTGACTGTGTGGTGGCTCCATCTCCTCTTCCACCCCATCCCCCTGGTCCCTGATGGTTCAAGGGGACAAATGCAGTTATAGATTGAGGAAGACATGAAGTATAGTAGGAGCATAAATATTACATTCAATAGATAGGCTGTCTAACCTGCCAATGACAAGCACAGATCGGAGAGACTCAGCGTTCCCAGCAGCTGGATCATCAGGTTCTCCGTTGTCCCTTACAGAAGTTGAAACAACAGCACGTGTTACTTCTTGCTGCTCTAAGCTGTTGTCTGGCATGATAACTGATATTTAGTCATGTAACATGAAACACTTCAGCACATTAAACCACGTAACTACTAAAAATGTCCTCAGGTTGACGGAGTCTGACTCACCTCTGGTTTTCCCTGTTGGTGTTAAGGTAGTCCCGACCCAGCCGATCTAGCTGTACAAGAGCAAATCTGATGTGGTGTGTGATGAACAAAGGAAATGTTGCGTTCAGTCCTGAATCATAAGTTTATCCTCTCTGAATTCATTTTGGACAGCTAAGATGACTGGTTGTACACTCTGAGCCCTATTGTTGATGCAGGTCATAAAAGGTACTCACGGATGTTTGTCTCTCCAAGGAATGTTGCCATATCTGTACACTAAGAAACCAGCAATGCCCAGCAGCAGAACCAAGACCAGAAAACCAGCTGAAAAACAAAAGGCTGTCTACGTCAGTTGTTGAGATCCTGTTAAACTGTGCTATATAAGTATCATGTAAAGGAACAAAACATGACATACTGTGTATATATACACAGTTGAAGTCGGAAGTTTACATACACTTAGGGTGGAGTCATTAAAACTCGTTTTTCAACCACTCCACAAATTTGTTGTTAACAAACTATAACTTTGGCAAGTCGGTTAGGACATCTACTTTGTGCATGACACAAGTAATTTTTCCAACAATTGTTTACAGACAGAATATTTCTGTCATGCCCTGGCCATAGAGAGGCTTTTATTCTCTATTTAGGTTAGGCCAGGGTGTGACTAGGGTGGGCATTCTAGTTTCTTTATTTCTATGTTTTCTATTTCTTTGTTTTTGGCCGAGTGTGGTTCCCAATCAGAGGCAGCTGTCTATCATTGTCTCCAATTGGGAATCATACTTAGGCATTGTTTTGTGGGTAGTTGTTTTTTGTATAGTTGAGTTGCCTTACGGAACTGTTCGCTTTCGTTTTGTATTCGTTATTTTTGTTCGAGTGTTTTTGAGGAATAAAGATCATGAACACTTACAACGCTGCACGTTGGTCTCCTTCCGACGACAAGCGTAACAATTTCACTTAGAATTCACTGTATCACAATGCCAGTGGGTCAGAAGTTTACATACACTATGTTGACTCTGCCTTTAAACAGCTTGGAAAATTCTAGAAAATTATGTCATGGCTTTTCGAAGCTTCTGATTGACATAATTTGAGTCAATTGGAGGTGTACCTGTGAATGTATGTCAAGGCCTACCTTCAAACTCAGTGCCTCTTTGCTTGACATCATGGGAAAATCTAAAGAAATCAGCCAAGACCTCCACAAGTCTGGTTCATCCTTGGGAGCAATTTCCAAATGCCTGAAGGTACCACGTTCATCTGTACAAACAATAGTACGCATATAAACACTATGGGACCACGCATCCATCATACCGCTCAGGAAGGAGATGCGTTCTGTCTCCTAGAGATGAACGTACTTAGGTGCGAAAAGTGCAAATGAATCCCAGAACAACAGCAAAGGACCTTCTGAAGATGCTGGAGGAAACAGGTACAAAAGTATCTATATCCACAGTTAAACGAGTCCTATATCCTATATCTAACTGACCGAATACGGGGAATTTTCAGGAATTGTGAAAAACTGAGTTTAAATGTATTTGGCTATGGTGTATGTAAATTTCTGACTTCAATTATATAATAAATAAACAATTATAAAGACTAACAGAAAATACATTCCATGCAAAACTAAATAAAGCAGTTAGTATTACAACCTATCTATTGATAGCAGCAGATATACTGTAATATCATAATACTGTTACTGTTAATGCAGACACATTTTCAGAGATTTTAAAACAACTAGTGCAATAAATGTAGATAAAATATGAAATAGAAGTACTATTTTAAGAGCTTTTTTCAATAAAAAACTATACTTTCAAGAATGTGGATCTGCAGTTCTGTAAGTCCATTATTCATTTTTCTAATGGCATGAAGTTTGCAACTTGTTTTAGCCACAAATGAAAAGTGGGTGGGTTGTCATTTTTCCAACACACAAGAATACATTTATTTGCAAAGTAAGTTGTCAGCAACCTTATCTTGTCTGAATCTAGCTCAGTATTCAGCATTTGGTTAAGATGGTAAAGGCTTGGGTACTGTACCAGTGGAAGCTCCTCAGAGGAGGAAGGGGAGAACCATCCTCCTCATATAATTTCATGTTAATAAAAATATTGTAACATTCAAAAAGTGATCCTTTATAGATAAAACTATACTAAATATATTGACTGTTTTGCAATGAAGGTCTACAGTAGCCTCAACATCACTATGTAGGGTAGCACCATGGTGTAGCCAGAGGACAGCTAGTTTCGTTCCTCCTCTGGGAACACTGACTTCAATACAAAACCTAGGAGGCTCGTGGTTCTCCTCCACTTCCATAGACTTACACAGAAACGATGACAACTTCCGGAAGACATCCTCCAGCCTATTAGAGCTCTTGCAGCATGAACTGACATGTTGCCCACCCAATCAAAGGATCAGAGAATTCATCTAGTACTGAAGAAAAAATAGCTACTGCTAGCTAGCACTGCAGTGCATAAAATGTGGTGAGTAGTTGACTCAAAGAGAGAAAGAAAAGGTGAGAGGAGGAGAGGGCATAGATGCGAGAAGGAATTATATAACGATCTAGCTCCTATGAAAGTTAACTATTTTTGCGTTTGATCGGGGTGTATTCATTCAGCCGATTCTGTTGAAAAATATTTCTTAAACGGAACGAAACTGGGATAAACATACCTGAATTTGTCCAATAGAAACTCTTGTTTATAACTGTTCTACTAATGATTACACCCTACATCAGATAGATGCAGACCAGAGTGTGCAAGGCGGTATTGAATGTGTTACTGTCTGTCATCTTGATTACTAAAATGTATCTCGACCTGAACACCTACATTGTAAACTTTCATTCATAGGCTAGGTTGTAGCAAATTCATAAAGGCTATAGGGAAAATTAGAGTATCATGTAGGAGCCTAAATCTATCGATGTTACATTGAGCTGGGTGAATGGAATATGAATGACAGTCACCTAGCATGCTGTAATAGAAATAAGGCCCATAAAAATGTTTATTGTCCTCCCTCATCATAAACAGCACCAACCGCCACTGGATTGTACCAATACCATATCTGTGGCTGTATGAATAGAGCGCCAGAAATCCATTAGCTTATTGCAATGCCAGAATAGATGAAAAAAAGTACTTTCTCAGTCTTACATTTCAGGCAATTTGGTGTCTGGGAACATACAGTTTAATTCAACAGGGGTAAGCTAAAACATGAACATTCATTTGTAGTTAGTCTCCTTAATATTGGGACTAGTAAATGGGAAGTGGATCTTATTACAGCTCTCAAGTCAAACCTCCTCATCAAATTCCGTGCCGAAGTCATTTTCCCACATCATTTGAAGTGAAACAAAGGAGGATTCATAATGTTTGGATAATGTACAATACATCTTATCAAGTATTACGTGCATTTGCTTGCTGTTTGGGGTTTTAGGCTGGGTTTCTGTACAGCACTTTGAGATATCAGCTGATGTAAGAAGGGCTTTATAAATCAATTTGATTTGATTTAATTTGATACAGATGAGGTTATTAATTCTTAACTTCTGATAACTGAGATCTCAGCTTTAATTATTTGATAAATATAAAGATAACATTTCTGATTTGAAGGCACTTAAAACAAATGTGTACCAGGGATGTTATATTCGGGATGGATTTGGATAAATTCCTTCATTGTTTTTAATCCACTATGGAACAAGTCTGCGAACCTCCTACGACCCAGCGGGCACCAATTATGAAGGCCGACTTTTAAGAACACATTGGGCAACAAGAAATAGGAGCATATTAAAAAACGTGTTTGAAATACCCAAGTGCTTTCTACAGTCTGCCCATGCCATTACTGTGTACTTACTGTCATCACAAATATGATGAAACTGATTCAGAGGTAAAGGATGGCTAGATTGATATTCAATCTGAACCCATGAGGAGTCATATCTGCCCAAAGTCCCAGACAAGAATTTGCGAGTTTGGGCTGACCAATAGTCAAGTTGGAAATTGGGCAGCTCCATGCTTCATAGACTCAGGTTTGACCAGTATTATGTTTATCCTCCAATCATTGTTATGGGAGAGTCTTTAATTTTGAGAGGTCTTTCATTTTGCTAAAGAGGGGAGTGTAACATGCATTCTGGTTGCTTCTTTTTTAATTGATAGACAAGGAGCTTACTTGATTATCATATTCATTTGTTTTTGTCTAACATGGAACATGTTATCATTGATATGGAGTTTGTTAAAGATTTCGTTTGCTTCAAGATTTACGTGCCTCCAATTCTCAGTAGAAAACCTTTTGTGCAATTGTTCGCATCTTTCTCAATGTCACACAACTTCTCACTGTTCTTTTTCTTAAATGAGGCATATGAAATAATTGTACCACTTCGAGTGGGTTTTGCCGCCTCCCATACAGTGGAAGCATCTAATGTACAGTAGGGTCACTATTATCTGTCTGTAATTCACAATCCCACAATGCATTTCTGCTCTGAAATGTTTATCTGCCATTAGAGATGTAGTAAGTTTCTCATTTCTGGATAGAGAAACAAAGCTGCTCAGGTTCACAGATAAATATATTTTGAAGTCAAACGTATCAATAGAGCAACTGTTCACAGCAGATAGCTGTTGGGGAAAAATAAGTCGTCTATTGTGGAATATGAGTTGGGTACATTAGAAAAGTATCATCTTTGGCTTGAGGTTTGATCTCACGCCAGACATCAACTAGTCCACATTCTGAACCCAGACTGTTCAAAACTCCTGCTGATTTAGTTAGGGGTTTGTTTGTCTTATCGCATTTGTCCATAATTGGGTTCAGAAGAAAAAGAAGAAGGAGCTGTGGTGACAGTAAAATGTCAAACAAAAGAAACAATATGGAAACACTCACCAGTGATTTCCTTTGTGTGGCTAGTGGCTTTGGCTTTGTCTCCATTTCCTGAGTTTAATCAGAGAGTAAAGTCATTTCAATTGAATATGTACTTTATTACAGATGGAGATACTATAGACAGTAATTAGCTGTCTTTATAGTAGTTAATAGTACTTACCTGATGTGTTGTCCGAGGTGTCAGTCAGATTGATAGTTATCATATCCACATGCTCCCTCTCTACAGACAAAGATCAGACAAAGAGGTGATATCAGTTTGCTAATATTAGAGTACTCACCCGGGGTGTCAGTCGGATTGTAAATTAAAATGTCAGTTGAATTGTCAGTCTACGTTTTTTACATTTTAACAGACACTCTTATCCAGAGAAATGAGCGTTAACTGCCTTGGATATATATACCGATATGAAAGTGCAAGAAGTTTAAAATGAAAGAAAATAGGAAAATCATTCTTTACCTGCAACAATGTAATGTAAATGGCACTCCTCCACCTTGCCCTTAAGAGAAGACAAATGGGAAGTAAGCGTCTCTAAAATAATTGTCAACAATCAAATTATCTCAATTGTGTGAAATAATAACAGGACTCACCTGGAGAAAATACAAATATTTGAATGTCAGATTCAGGCATTCAGAGAGGATGACAGCACTGTTGTTCACATTTATCACCTTATCAGAGAGATGTGCCTCAAAAGGCTTGTTCATGCCACGGTAGGCTATTGGAGTCTGTGGGAAAGCACATGAGAAAATAAAGAATTGAATTCAAGTTTGAATCAAAAAGCCCTGTTTTGTCATACAACATAGTAATTATTATCTAAAACAAATACCAACATATACAGTTTGTGTCCTGATTCTACACCCTTTCCCCCAAAGTGTACACTTGCACACTTCCCGCCATGGTTAAAAGCGTTGGAACGGGCGTAAACATTAGCTGCAGGGACTTTCCAACATTGTGAAATCCATGTCGGGAAGTGTGCAAGTGTGCACTTGGGGGAAGGGTGGATAATCAAGACAAGGTCTGTAGTACAAATCCTGAATTAAACCATAAGATCTCCACTAACATTGTTTGAGTACACCTCAATTTCAGATCCAGCCGGAGTTTCATATTGGTACACATATCCAATTCCCGTCCACAAATCTTCACACCTGTCCATTTTCTTGATGGGAGAGCATGCTAAGCAAGCTACGGAAGAAGACATTCATTTAGTACAACTTTCTTCCTTAAACACAAACACAATGAAATAGAGATAGACTGCAGCTACCAATGTTTGAGATCCTAATACAGTTAAACAAATCACAGGTACAAACAGGTTGTGTATGAGGCTAACGGGTTGCTAGCCGATCTCGCCCAGGTGACACAATACAGTAAGAGAAATTTCTGCCTTCATGGAGTTTTATAGCAATGTAGCTATGATAAATTGCAAATACTGTTACAACATAGTCTTTACCTTGATACGGGAGCACCAAAAAAACAAACAGGCTGAATGGATACATTTTAGTCTGTGGTCTTGCCTTCTGGTTCTGTAAAAAAAAATCACTTTTCTTCTTCCTGCTTCAGTAAATTCCGTTTAGAAAACAGGAGGAGTTATAAGTGACTGTATCACCAGTTTCTAAACCTTGATTACGCAACATCGCAGGAAACGCTTGCTAAACAGATTAAGATGACCAGGCTGGGATTCGGGTTTGAGAAATCAATGAGACAAGAGAAATATTCTTCCTTAGCTGTTAACTTTCTCAAAATTCAAAGGCACATTCTATATTTGAGCCAATGTCTTAACTATTTGAACATGTTACTACTCAAACTATTTTCATTAAAAAATGACTTTATATCGAAAGAGTGCCTTTGATATGGTGGCCTGCACACGGCAAATTGGCGCGAGACGACCGTTAGACCCGATGACGTATTTCTGTGCATGAGCATAGCTAGCCAACATTGCCATGACATCACCTTCAAGTGTGATCAGGGATTTCTGTTGAAGAAGCCATTTTAGCCTATCTTCATTCTGTACTGTCTTTGGTATAACTTTCCCAATAGGTAACTGATATGGGCTATACCTTTTATTGTGCCTTGTTGCTCAAAGTGTTCAAGTTGTGATTTATAAAGACATGGTGTTAGATGAACACTAGGTGCACAAGGACATTTTGATTTGAATAGGTAATCAAACATGCAACATATTTTAAAGGACTTGGTGGGAAGTTGTAGTTATAATCATATCACTCCAATTGCAACCTTGGTTTGATTTACACATCTACACCCACAAGCCAATGGAATTCTGGAGCTCCAGGGTGGGATAACCCCTCACCCAAAGCCCTGTCTCTGATACTGAACAAAAATATAAATGCAACACACAACAATTTCAAAGATTTTATTGAGTTACAGTTCATAGAAGGAAATCAGTCAATTGAAATAAATTCATTAGGCTGTATTCTATGGATTTAACATGACTGGAAATACAGATATGCATCTGATGCTCACAGATACCTTGAAAAATACCTCAGTCAGTATCTGAAGTGGCCACCATTTGCCTCATGTAGCGCAACACATCTCCTTCACATAGAGTTGATCAGGCTGTTATGGCCTGTGGAATGTTGTCCCACTCCTCTTCAATGGCTGTGTGAAGTTGCTGGATAGTGGCGGGAACTGGAACACGCTGTTGTACACGTCAATCCATGGCATCCCACACATGCTCAATGGGTGACATGTCTGGTGAGTATGCACAATTTCAGCTTCCAGGATTTGTGTACAGATTCTTGCGACATGGGGCTGTGCATTATCATGCTGAAACATGAGGTGATGTCAGCGGATGAATGGCACGACGATGGGCCTCAGGATCTCATCACAGTATCTCTGTGCATTCAAATTACCATCGATAAGATGCAGTTGTGTTCATTGTCCATAGCCTGCCCATAGTATGCCAGCCCATACCATAACCCCAACCCCAACGAGGGGCACTCTGTTCACAACATTGACATCAGAATACCGTTCGCCCACATGACGCCATACACATGGTCTACGGTTGCGAGGCCGGTTGGATGTACTGCCAAATTCTCTAAAACGATGTTGGAGTCGGCTTATGGGTAGAGAAATTAACATTAAATTATCTGGCAACAGCTCTGGTGGACAATCCTGCAGTCAGCATGCCAATTGCACTCTCCCTCAAAACTTGAGACATCTGTGGCATTGTGTTGTGTTACAAAACTGCACATTTTAGAGTGGCCTTTTATTGTCCCTGTTTAAAAGTGGTGTAAAGTACTTTAAAGAATATTTAAAAGTACTACTTAAGTAGTTTTTTGGGGTATCTGTACTTTAATAAAAATAAATTAAAAAAATTAATGAGACTTTTGACTACCTTCACTTTTACTTTACTACAGTCCTAAAGAAAATATTGTACTTTTTACTCCATACATTTTCCATGACACCCACAGGTACACATTACATTTTGAATGCTTAGCAGGACAGGAAAATAGTCAAATTCACACACTTATCAAGAGAACACGCAGTCATCCATACTGTCTCTGGTCTGGTGGACTCACTAAACACAAATGCATCTTTTGTAAATAATGTTTGAGTATTGGAGTGTGACCCTGGCTATCTGAAAATTCAAAAAACTGATTTGCTAAATAATATAACTTTTGAATGATTTATACTTTTACTTTTGACAATTAAGTACTTTTTCAGCAAATATGTTTACTTTTGATACTTAAGTATATTTAAAGCCAAATACTTTTAGACTTTTACTCAAGTAGTATTTTACTGGGTGACTTTCACTTTCACTTGAGTAACTTTCTATTAAGGTATCTATACTTTCACTCAAGTATGACAATTGGATATGTTTTCCACCACTGCTGTTTAATCAGCTTCTTGATATGCCACATTTGTCAGATGGATGGTTTATCTTGGCGAAATGGAGAAATGCTCACTAATAGGGATGTAAACAAATTTGTGCACAATATTTTTGAGATATAAGCTTTTGTGGGATTTTTTATTTTAGCTCATGAACCATGAGACCAACACTTTACATTTTGCATTTATAGTTTTGCATCATGTACCAATCTATCAACCTTCTACACAGGGAAACTGAGGGAGAGGCATCACGTACCAATCTATCAATCGTCTACACAGGGAAACTGAGGGAGAGGCATCACGTACCAATCTATCAACCGTCTACACAGGGAAACTACTGAGGGAGAGGCATCACGTACCAATCTATCAACCGTCTACACAGAGAAACTACTGAGGGAGAGGCATCACGTACCAATCTATCAACCGTCTACACAGGGAAACTACTGAGGGAGAGGCATCACGTACCAATCTATCAACCGTCTACACAGGGAAACTACTGAGGGAGAGGCATCACGTACCAATCTATCAACCGTCTACACAGGGAAACTACTGAGGGAGAGGCATCACGTACCAATCTATCAACCGTCTACACAGGGAAACTACTGAGGGAGAGGCATCACGTACCAATCTATCAACCGTCTACACAGGGAAACTACTGAGGGAGAGGCATCACGTACCAATCTATCAACCGTCTACACAGGGGAACTACTGAGGGAGAGGCATCATGTACCAATCTATCAACCGTCTACACAGGCGAACTACTGAGGGAGAGGCATCATGTACCAATCTATCAACCGTCTACACAGGGAAACTACTGAGGGAGAGGCATCACGTACCAATCTATCAACCGTCTACACAGGGAAACTACTGAGGGAGAGGCATCACGTACCAATCTATCAACCGTCTACACAGAGAAACTACTGAGGGAGAGGCATCACGTACCAATCTATCAACCGTCTACACAGGGAAACTACTGAGGGAGAGGCATCACGTACCAATCTATCAACCGTCTACACAGAGAAACTACTGAAGGAGAGGCATCACGTACCAATCTATCAACCGTCTACACAGGGAAACTACTGAGGGAGAGGCATCACGTACCAATCTATCAACCGTCTACACAGGGAAACTACTGAGGGAGAGGCATCACGTACCAATCTATCAACCGTCTACACAGGGAAACTACTGAGGGAGAGGCATCACGTACCAATCTATCAACCGTCTACACAGGGAAACTACTGAGGGAGAGGCATCACGTACCAATCTATCAACCGTCTACACAGGGAAACTACTGAGGGAGAGGCATCACGTACCAATCTATCAACCGTCTACACAGGGAAACTACTGAGGGAGAGGCATCACGTACCAATCTATCAACCGTCTACACAGGGAAACTACTGAGGGAGAGGCATCACGTACCAATCTATCAACCGTCTACACAGGGAAACTACTGAGGAGAGGCATCACGTACCAATCTATCAACCGTCTACACAGGGAAACTACTGAGGGAGAGGCATCACGTACCAATCTATCAACCGTCTACACAGGGAAACTACTGAGGGAGAGGCATCACGTACCAATCTATCAACCGTCTACACAGGGAAACTACTGAGGGAGAGGCATCACGTACCAATCTATCAACCGTCTACACAGGGAAACTACTGAGGGAGAGGCATCACGTACCAATCTATCAACCGTCTACACAGGGAAACTACTGAGGGAGAGACATCACGTACCAATCTATCAACCGTCTACACAGGGAAACTACTGAGGGAGAGGCATCACGTACCAATCTATCAACCGTCTACACAGGGAAACTACTGAGGGAGAGGCATCACGTACCAATCTATCAACCGTCTACACAGGGAAACTACTGAGGGAGAGGCATCACGTACCAATCTATCAACCGTCTACACAGGGAATCTACTGAGGGAGAGGTATCACGTACCAATCTATCAACCGTCTACACAGGCAAACTCAGCCCACCTGTCTGTCTGTCCTTCAGTCCATCTGTATGAAGAAGAGGAGTACATAATATGTATCACTACCACAGACAAAAGGTAATAGAAATGTCCATATCAGTAAACTCATTATCTTCCACATACTGTACCACACCATCATTGTCTACTGTGTGTTACGGGTGAACACATCAGACATCCAATTAAGACAAACATACTGTACAGTACTTTGAACTCAGTACAGCTGTGTACATGACCACATCTGTGAGGGTCTACAGTAGCTACTGTAGAAACCAGGAGCCTTAGTGTGGCACGTGTGTGTGTGTGTGTGTTTTGAAAAAGTAAAAACGAGAGTGACAGAAGACTAAATAAATCAGAGTCCCTCTCCTCCAGTGTCTCATTTGAAGAAAACACGACCACAAGTTGGAAAGGAATGTTTTAATGATGAAATGAATGAAACATATATTATAATACTAAGAAGTAATCTTAGGTTCTAAATTTCTATTACATAAAACACAAAACTCTGCAGAATAGCCCTCCTAAACTTGCAGGCTAAAAAGTAGATATGACAATAATGTAGAGGTTTCCTCATACAGATACATGCAGAAAGTTTGTTACAAATAATACATGAGAGTATGAGGGACAACTGTATCCATCAGACCTGAGTCGTTCATTAAACAATAGTCTTACCTCACTCACTTGTAGGGAAATGTATGAGCAGATCATATCAATCCAACAGTCAAAATGCATAGTACTATAAAATGGAAATGAAAATGTAATAAGGAAATGAAACTAAATACATGTGTAAGGTAACTCACCATAAAAAGCATCAGGCGAAAGCCATTCATAAATATATGAGATCAACCCACAGACAGGACATATCAAATACATTACAAGTAAGTAAACAAATAATTATAATGTGAAGAATATAAACCTGTTCTGAAACTAAGGTTATAAGGTGTCAGTGTATGTGGGTATGTCATTCGCCTAAGTCATTTGACCTGACCGATACTCTCAATGTGTTAAACATTCTAATTAAACAATTCCTGTCTAAAGTTGTGGTATTTTTCACAATGTCACTAGTAGGTGGGGATGTGGGGTACAGTTCCTTCTGCTGGACCTGTGGGTAACACTTCCTATGAATACCCTCTTCATAATGTGTGATAAGTGTATTTATAACACCTTATAATCTATGAATATATACATCATATTGCATGACAATGGCACTAATGGCTGATAATGTCTATATATTCCTTCAGCATTTTAAGCAGGCAGCATAATGCCTTATGATTATGAAGCTAAGTGGTATGACCTACATGAAATGCTCTTTAGGAAATTGCGTCAGAGGGCTATACTGTAACGACTTCACGTAGGAGTTCCGCACTCCTGTTAAAGGGATTGTTCACTCTAATTACTAAATATAATTAGCTTTCTTTACGCCATAATCAGTCTATGGACAAGGTCAGACAGCAATCCATGCTTTGGTTTTGTTTACCTGACCCCTGTCTTCAAATGCAAACTTTTTACATCAAATCCAATGTCAAGTAATGTGAAGCCAATATCCCCTTTCTTGCATTGTTTTTGTGCTTCATGTCCAAATCATCTTAAAATGACTTAATTGAGCTACACGATCAAATGTTGACACTAGGATGATTTCAGAAAAATGCTTTTAACAGGGTTACAAACGCTAAAACGTTTGCATTTCCCTAACCAGGTACAGTAAACAAAGCCATTGGATTGCTTTCTTAACTTGTTCATAGACTGCTTACAGGGTAAGAACAACAACATGTCGTTTTGTAATTTGGGTGAACTATCCCTTTATGCCCTCAAGACGGAGTTACATAGGTGTAAGAGGGTATGCAGTGAAATTAGAATATCACTTAATATATAATATAATGCTCGTAATGTGCTTTTCAAATATGGCATCTGGCATAGTAATACTTTTCTTCATGAGGCATTACACATCCTGGTGATAATGCTTTATGTAGTTATAGATGTTCATGAGCAGTTATTAGCACCTATATTGTGCATCCTGATGCATTATGAATAGAAGGTGTTATTAATGCTCCTATATTGCATTATATAGAGAACATCCTGTTTGAACTGACCAATCATGCTTTCCTATGAAAACAGTGGTTTAAATAAAGGAAAATGGAAGATTAACGTTCTTTACTGAAAGTAGGATTACAGGTGCGTGTTAAAAGTCTGTGAAATGTTTTGCTGAAGTTGGGACAAATTATACAAGTTATTATTATATTTTTTCATACTTTTTTTTTTTTTTTTTTAACACCTTTTTCTCCCCAATTTCGTGGTATCCAATTGTTTAGTAGCTACTATCTTGTCTCATCGCTACAACTCCCGTACGGGCTCGGGAGAGACGAAGGTTGAAAGTCATGCGTCCTCCGATACACAACCCAACCAAGCCACACTGCTTCTTAACACAGCGCCATCCAACCCGGAAGCCAGCCGCACCAATGTGTCGGAGGAAACACCGTGCACCTGGCAACCTTGGTTAGCGCGCACTGCGCCCGGCCCGCCACAGGAGTCGCTGGTGCGCGATGAGACGAGGATTTCCCTACCAGCCAAACCCTCCCTAACCCGGATGACGCTAGGCCAATTGTGGGTCGCCCCACGGACCTCCCGGTCGCGGCCTGTAACGACAGAGCCTGGGCGTGAACCCAGAGTCTCTGGTGGCACAGCTGGCGCTGCAGTACAGCGCCCTTAACCACTGCGCCACCCGGGAGGCCCCTATGCAAGTTATTTTAACACTAACATGCTGCAACTCTCAATTCAGAAATAATGAATAATTTCATCAGTAAAATAGAGCATCTTAGACTGGGCCCTGTGATAATGATGTCTCTGCTACACTACATAACCAAAGGTATGTGGACACCTGCTCGTCAAACATCTCATTCCAAAATCATGGGTTGGAGTTGAGATATGGAGTTGGTCCCATCTTTGCTGCTATAATTACCTCCTCTCTTCTGGGAAGGCTTTCCTCTAGATATTGGAACATTGCTGCGGGGACTTGCTTCCATTCAGCCACAAGAGCATTAGTGAGGTCAGGCACTGATGTTGGGCAATTAGGCCTGGCTCGCAGTCAGCGTTCCAATTCATCCCAAATGTGTTCGATGGGGTTGAGGTCAGGGCTCTGCAGGACAGTCAAGTTCTTCCACACAGATCTCAACAAATAATTTCTGTATGGACCTCGCTTTGTGCATGGGGGCATTGTCATGCTGAAAAAGGATAGGGCCTTCCCCAAACTGTTGCCACAGTTGGAAGCACAGAATCACCTATAACGTAAATGTATGCTGTAGAGTTAAGATTTCCCTTCACTGGAACTAAGGGGCCTAGCACGAACCATGAAAAACAGCCCCAGACCATTATTCCTCCTCTACCCAACTTTACAGTTGGCACTATGCAATGGGGCAGGTAGCGTTCTCCTGGCATCCGCCAAACCCAGATTCGTCTGATGGACTAACAGATAGTGAAGCAAGAACGCGTTTCCACTGCTCCAGAGCCCAATAGCGGCAAGCTTGACACCACTCCAGCCAACACTTGGCATCGCACTTGGTGATCTTAGGCTTGTGTGCAGCTGCTCGACCATGGAAACCCATTTCATGAAGCTCCTGATGAACAGTTGTGCTGACGATGCTTGCAGAGGCAGTTTGTAACTCTGTAGTGTGTGTTGCAACCGAGGACGGACGATTGCGACTGACACGCTTCACCACACGACGGTCACGTTCTGTTGTGGTTGTGTGGCCTACTCCTTCATGGCTGAGCCAATGATGCTCCACAATAACAGCCCTTACAGGTGGCCAGGGCAGCTCTAGCAGGGCAGAGATTTGATGAACTGACTGGTTGGAAAGGTAGCATCCTATGACGGTGCCACATTGAAAGTCACTGAGCTCTTCAGTAAGGTCATTCTACTGCCAATGTTTGTCGATGGAGATTGCATGGCTGTGTAATCAATTTTATACACCTGTCAGCAACGGGTGTCGCTGAAATAGACATATCCACTAATTTGAAGGGGTGTCCACATACATTTGTGTATACATAGTGTAAATAATAACGCCCGGTCAATGTTTAGCTATTTGACATGTCCACAAGACATTGAGACCTCCTGATCT
This sequence comes from Oncorhynchus nerka, assembly GCF_034236695.1. Classification (NCBI taxonomy): domain Eukaryota; kingdom Metazoa; phylum Chordata; class Actinopteri; order Salmoniformes; family Salmonidae; genus Oncorhynchus; species Oncorhynchus nerka. The sequence continues at coordinate 26,185,602 of NC_088421.1, read as the reverse complement.
TGGAAATGTCTCTACTAAAGAGGTTTATGTTTTATGCATCTTCTCATGAGTATGTCATTTATATTTGCTTGTATGTATAGTATACAATACTAGTGTAAGTATGATCTTACCATCCTTTCATATCATTATAATGTTGTATAGCTAAATATGTGACATGTTGTATCATAATCAGTCATAAGTCACACTCATTTTCAGATTATAATCATTTTGTCATTTTATCTACAAGTAATGGGCTGTTTTGAAATATCAACTGATTTCACTTAAACACGTTTCCTAACCTATCTAGATTATAGCTGTCACATAGAGAATTAACTTAATAAATTGTTGAGTACTGTATATCATATATTACTGTATCTTATCATAAGTACTGTATATCATATATTACTTTATCTTATCATAAGTACTGTATATCATATATTACTGTATCTTATAATAAGTACTGTATATCATATATTACTGTATCTTATCATAAGCACTGTATCTTATCATAAGCACTGTGTATCATATATTACTGTATCTTATAATAAGTACTGTGTATCATATATTACTGTATCTTATAATAAGTACTTTATATCATATATTACTGTATCTTATCTTCTGAGGTTTTCTTTTGTTATACAAACGTCCACCGTTTGTTACAGTTCTCCTCTTGACTCCATATCATTAGGTCCTTGGTCCTTGGGAAAAACACAAGAGTTACAAATATGCTGGACCAAAAACATAACGAGCCCCGTCATTTTAGATACAAAGCCAAACAGTTCACCAGTTGTCAGAGGACATTAACAGTACTTACTATTAACTCAGGAGGTTTGGTGACTTGGTCCTTGTCCAAGGCCTGTTTGTCCAATAGAGCAGTGGTTTCCTCTGCAGCTCTGTTAGACATGGGAGGACCTCCATTCATCTGAGGAGGTCCTGGACTCTGTGCACCAGGAGTCGCTTCCTTAGTCTCATCGTTAACCCTGTTGGAGGAATAAGACATAACATAATAAGACATAAGACATAATAACATTCACATTCATGACCCACCATAATACTGTTCCCTATAGAGATAACAGGGTTTCCCAAACTCGGTTCCCCCCCCCCCCCCCCCCCGGGTGCACGTTTTGTTTTTTTGCCCTAGCACTACACAGCTGATTCAAATAATCAACTCATAATTAAGATTTGATTATTTGAATCAGCTGTGTAGTGCTAGGGCAAAAACCAAAACTTGTGGCCCCCAGGACCGAGTTTGGGAAACACTGGGCTAACATGAACCGTGGGAAAATGGGGTGGGTGACATTATTACCCAATGAGTTGTGGATGTATCAATATGTAATCAGGTTTACCTGACATCTTGGTGTCCATTCACTAGAGGGGGTTCAGCATGTGTCTTCTGACAGGATTCAGGGTCTGTTCCCCCACTGTCTGCTGACTTCCTGTCCTGCCCTTCTAGCACGCCTTCCTCTCCTGGGCTTCTAAGGGTGATTATTATATGGATAAGAATTAAGGATCTGAGGGGTACACATGGTCTACATGTTCATGGCCTAAATGACAGAGGAGTGACTCACCTGCAGAGGAGGGGTGAAGTCTCACCAGCACCCTGACCTGGAGCCCCATTGGTCAGGTGTGATTCCCTGTGGAGTAAGATACAGACTGGATCAGGAAACATGACCTCAACCAGTTATTTAACCTCCTCTACCATCCCATGCAACTTTACACACAGATACATACACATTCTCACCTTCTATATGGCACGTGTCCATTGCTCTGAGGTTGACCCAGAAGCTGTGTGTCATCAGTCTGGCTGTTGACCCTGTGGGAGCAATAACAGGGATCTCATCAGGGTTAAAACTCTTGATCCACCAGAAACAACACTGTCCTTCATAGAGGTAGAGACTAACATGATCCATGAGATAAATTCTGAAGGGAGAAATGAGATCTTCATTATCTGTTGAATGACAATCTACCAAAGGAGTCCTCATGTGGAGAATTTACCTGACAACCTTGGGTACATTCAGTGGATGGGAATCAGCATGTGTCTTCTGACAGATTTCAGTGTCTGCTCTGTCATTGTCTGACAGCTTTCCATCCTCCATTCCTAGAACACCTTCCTCTCCTTGGCCACTAAAGTTGAGATTATTACATTGATAAGGATTTAAGTATCTCTATTGGGAAGGATACAAATGTTCTCCATATCCATAGTCTACATTACATTTACATTACATTTAAGTCATTTAGCAGACGCTCTTATCCAGAGCGACTTACAAATTGGTGCTTTCACCTTATGACATCCAGTGGAACAGCCACTTCACAATAGTGCATCTAGGTCTTTTAAGGGGGGGGGGGGGGGTGAGAAGGATTACTTTATCCTATCCTAGGTATTCCTTAAAGAGGTGGGGTTTCAGGTGTCTCCGGAAGGTGGTGATTGACTCCGCTGTCCTGGCGTCGTGAGGGAGTTTGTTCCACCATTGGGGGGCCAGAGCAGCGAACAGTTTTGACTGGGCTGAGCGGGAACTGTACTTCCTCAGTGGTAGGGAGGCGAGCAGGCCAGAGGTGGATGAACGCAGTGCCCTTGTTTGGGTGTAGGGCCTGATCAGAGCCTGGAGGTACTGAGGTGCCGTTCCCCTCACAGCTCCGTAGGCAAGCACCATGGTCTTGTAGCGGATGCGAGCTTCAACTGGAAGCCAGTGGAGAGAGCGGAGGAGCGGGGTGACGTGAGAGAACTTGGGAAGGTTGAACACCAGACGGGCTGCGGCGTTCTGGATGAGTTGTAGGGGTTTAATGGTACAGGCAGGGAGCCCAGCCAACAGCGAGTTGCAGTAATCCAGACGGGAGATGACAAGTGCCTGGATTAGGACCTGCGCCGCTTCCTGTGTGAGGCAGGGTCGTACTCTGCGGATGTTGTAGAGCATGAACCTACAGGAACGGGCCACCGCCTTGATGTTATTTGAGAACGACAGGGTGTTGTCCAGGATCACGCCAAGGTTCTTAGCGCTCTGGGACGAGGACACAATGGAGTTGTCAACCGTGATGGCGAGATCATGGAACGGGCAGTCCTTCCCGGGAGGAAGAGCAGCTCCGTCTTGCCGAGGTTCAGCTTGAGGTGATGATCCGTCATCCACACTGATATGTCTGCCAGACATGCAGAGATGCGATTCGCCACCTGGTCGTCAGAAGGGGGAAAGGAGAAGATTAATTGTGTGTCGTCTGCATAGCAATGATAGGAGAGACCATGTGAGGTTATGACAGAGCCAAGTGACTTGGTGTATAGCGAGAATAGGAGAGGGCCTAGAACAGAGCCCTGGGGACACCAGTGGTGAGAGCACGTGGTGAGGAGACGGATTCTCGCCACGCCACCTGGTAGGAGCGACCTGTCAGGTAGGACGCAATCCAGCGTGGGCCGCGCCGGAGATGCCCAACTCGGAGAGGGTGGAGAGGAGGATCTGATGGTTCACAGTATCGAAGGCAGCCGATAGGTCTAGAAGGATGAGAGCAGAGGAGAGAGAGTTAGCTTTAGCAGTGCGGAGCGCCTCCGTGATACAGAGAAGAGCAGTCTCAGTTGAATGACTAGTCTTGAAACCTGACTGATTTGGATCAAGAAGGTCATTCTGAGAGAGATAGCGGGAGAGCTGGCCAAGGACGGCACGTTCAAGAGTTTTGGAGAGAAAAGAAAGAAGGGATACTGGTCTGTAGTTGTTGACATCGGAGGGATCGAGTGTAGGTTTTTTCAGAAGGGGTGCAACTCTCGCTCTCTTGAACGTTACAGAGGACTGGCAGGTGATTAGTCATGTGGTACAGTTTACCTGGCATCTCCATTCAGCAGAGGGTTGTCAGTGCCTGTCTCTTCATTGTCCATGGGCTGCCTGCTCTCCTCTCCTGGCTCACCTCCTTGGTCACTAAAAGTGAGATTATGATGAGCATGACTGAAAGGATAAGCAAGGCTCTAAAGGCAGGGTCTTTGCTGAAAGTTGTTGCTTGCCAATAGACTGCTTGTATTTAGAAATGCCATGCGGATCTATTGAGTAATTCTTCCTTTGCCTTCTATAGCAGTGCTTTCCAACCTGTTCCTGGAGAGCTACCCTCCTGTAGGTTCTCTCTCCAACCCTGTTCTTGGAGAGCTACCCTCCTGTAGGTTCTCTCTCCAACCCTGTTCTTGGAGAGCTACCCTCCTGTAGGTTCTCTCTCCAACCCTGTTCTTGGAGAGCTACCCTCCTGTAGGTTCTCTCTCCAACCCCAGTTGTAACTAACCTGATGCAGCTTTTTAACCAGCTTTCAGGGATGGGCAACTTTGATGGGAGCCACAAAAATCTGAATTCATTATGAGGGACCACAGTGGCTCCTGAGTACCCACATTCACACTCACACATGCAGTCAGAGCCGGCCGTAAGCAACATTTTGCTATGGGGATTAGAGAACATTTAGCAGATTTAGAGCAAGTTTGCTGCAATTCTACTCATTTTGCCATAAGGTGGAGAGAAATGTTTGCATGTCAATATGATATCTAAGTGAGAGTGACTTACAAAATCAATGCCCCCTGTCAGCAATTTGACGATGATTACTACAAGTTTAGGTAGCTGGTCAGATTCATTTACCAATCTAAAAAATGGAGTGATTTTCAATGACTGACATGACAAGAGGAAAACTCGTGATGCACAACCACATTTTGAAATTGCACCTTGTGTATTCTACTATTCTAGCTGTCAACAGTAAAACGGGGGTCCGCAGGCCGCCTGTTTCCCATCCCTGAGCTAATTATTAGAATCAGGTGTGCTACAGTAGATTAGGGTTGGAGTGAAAACCTACAGGACAGTAGTTCTCCAGAAACAGGGTTGGAGAGCCCTGTTCTATAGAGACAGAAACTACTATAACCCATAGCAACAGCTGAAGACAAGAGAGACTATCATTCAGTGGTTGATTACAGATCAATAAAGTGATGTGGAAAGGTTTACCTGGCATCACGTTGCTCATTCTGCATCAGAGGAATGGAGTTTGGTTCTGGAATGCCCTGAACCTCTTCCACGTCTCTGTGGCCTTGGTTGCTAAAGATGAGATTATTACATTAATAAGAAATTAAGGATAATGTTTGATAAACAACAGTAACTTGACAAAATGTCTGGCAAGTCTATAGTTTGTAAGTGGCCTGCAAGTTCCAGGCTGTTCTCATCCTGTTTGTGACCTGCTAGGACCCCATTGGTCTGACTTTAAACCCTAGTAGTAAGACAGAGAGAACTAGTCTCATAACTTACATAAACCCTCTGCAACAATTCTAATTGACTTAAAGAGCTCCCTTCACAAACACAAAAACAGTTATATAGGATACTCACCACTGTTTGTCTCTCCTATGTTTGCACACACAAAAAAACACTAGCAGACCAGCAATGACCAGCACGGGAGCAACAACACCAACTGAAAAACAAAATGTAGTCATCAGATGTTGACATATTCACACAAAAGAAAAGGTTTTAAAACAGCCTTCTAACAGTAGTTGATCTTGGTAGCATAATTCAGAGGTCAGATTTACTTGTCATTTGCTCATACAGAGGAAGCTGTGGTGATAGATTTGCGTAAACACTCAACAATGATTTTCCAGATCAAACTAGTGTCACCACGGTTTGTATCAGGATGGTCTCCATCTATAATGGTGGTATTAGAGAGAATAAAGTTATTTCCATGACATAATCATGTCATGACCCTTTACTCTTCAATTGTATTCCCCAGAGAGTTGCACTGCCTTCGGGGACCCTTATCCTGTTTTTGTCACTCGGCTTAATAGCCACTTTCCTAGCTTCATTTTTGGCATTTTTCCTATTATTCTTATTTTTCTTAGCTTGAGGGGTCATTGTTGTAGATTATGGCTCACCAGGTAACAACTCCAATGGTTCATTCACACCACCTTTGTCCTTGGAGCTGAGGAATTATCCTGTTCAACCTCACTCTCTGTCACGACTCCCGCCGAAGTTCAGGTGGTGTTCAGGTGGTGCTCGGCGGTCGTCGTCACCGGCCTACTAGCCGCCACCGATCCCTTTTTATTTTGGGTTAGTTTTGTCTCATTAGTTACACCGGTTCCTAGTTTGTGTGTGCTTGGTTTGCTTCCCTATTTAGCGCGTGGAACCCGCCCCTTTGTTGTGCGGGATTATTTTGGTGTTCACCGTTGTGTCGTTGGTGCTCCGGACCATGTTACCCGTTGTTTTGGGTTGGTCAGTGTTTTGCGCCCTGTGTGTTTGGGCATTTACTTTTGGTGCCGGAATAAAGTGCTTCTTTCCCCTGGAACTCTTTGCTCTCTGCGCCTGATTCCTATCTACACACCTAGTCAGCCGTGACACTCACTTTCTGTCATTTCAGCTGAGCTATGTGGTATGTCTGCCCTTCTCATGGGGGCAGGATTGTTGTCCTGCACATAGTGTGAGAAAGTTTCCTCTATGCACCTTGTGTTTTTCTGTGTAGTAGAACTGTACTCAACTATCTCCTAACCCCCTCTACAGTAGGACTGTACTCAACCATCTCCTGCCCCCCTCTACAGTAGGACTGTACTCAACTATCTCCTGACCCCCTCTACAGTGGGACGGTACTCAACCATCTCCTGACCCCCTCTACAGTGGGACGGTACTCAACCATCTCCTGACCCCCTCTACAGTAGGACTGTACTCAACCATCTCCTGACCCCCTCTACAGTGGGATGGTACTCAACCATCTCCTGCCCCCCTATACAGTGGGACTGTACTCAACCATCTCCTGCCCCCCTCTACAGTAGGACTGTACTGAACCATCTCCTGCCCCCCTCTACAGTAGGACTGTACTCAACCATCTCCTGCCCCCCTCTACAGTGGGACTGTACTCAACCATCTCCTGCCCCCCTCTACAGTGGGACTGTACTCAACCATCTCCTGCCCCCCTCTACAGTGGGACTGTACTCAACCATCTCCTGCCCCCCTCTACAGTGGGACTGTACTCAACCATCTCCTGCCCCCCTCTACAGTGGGACTGTACTCAACCATCTCCTGACCCCCTCTACAGTGGGACTGTACTCAACCATCTCATGACCCCCTCTACAGTGGGACTATACTCAACAATCTCCTGACCCCCTCTACAGTAGGACTGTACTCAACCATCTCCTGACCCCCTCTACAGTGGGACGGTACTCAACCATCTCCTGCCCCCCTCTACAGTGGGACGGTACTCAACCATCTCCTGCCCCCCTCTACAGTGGGACTGTACTCAACCATCTCCTGCCCCCCTCTACAGTGGGACTGTACTCAACCATCTCCTGCCCCCCTCTACAGTGGGACTGTACTCAACCATCTCCTGACCCCCTCTACAGTGGGACTGTACTCAACCATCTCCTGCCCCCCTCTACAGTGGGACTGTACTCAACCATCTCCTGACCCCCTCTACAGTGGGACTGTACTCAACCATCTCCTGACCCCCTCGACAGTGGGTTTGTGTCAGCCAGTTCTGTCTACGAGCAGGGCTTTGTTCATCATAAAATACTTTGATCCAGTTTGGGCCAATCTTTACGGCCGTGTGATGGGTGCTGCTTCAACATTAACAAAACTTGACGTATTGTGTTAATGTGGAAAGTCATTTGTTCAACTTTGAAATTTATCAACAAAAATATTCAGCCTTATACAGTGAAAGTTCTTCTTACACAAGAATTGATGGATGGTTGATCCTCAAATCGATACACTACATGAAAGTACAAATACCAAAAGTATGTGGACATCTGCTCGTCAAACATCTCATTCCAAAATCATGGGAATTAATATGGAGTTGGTCCCCCCTTTGCTGCTATAACAGCCTCCACTCTTCTGGGAAGGCTTTCTACTAGATGTGGAGAATTAGTGAGTTCTGGCACTGATGTTGGGTGATTATGCCTGGCTCGCAGTCGGCATTCCAATTCATCCCAAAGGAGTTCGATGTGGTTGAGGTCAGGGCTTTGTGCAGGCCAGTCAAGTTCGTCCACACCGATCTCGACAAACCTTTTCTGTATGGACCTCACTTTGTCCATGGAAGTATTGTCATGCTGAAACAGGAAACTGTTGCCACAAAGTTGAAAGTGTTGCCACAAACTGTTGGAAGAACAGAATCGTCTAGAATGTCACTGTATGCTGTAGTGTTAAGATGTCCCTTTACTGGAACTAAGGGGCCTAGCCAGAACCATGAAAAATAGCCCCAGACCATTATTCCTCCTCCACCAAACTTTACAGTTGGCACTATGCATTGGGGAAGGTAGCGTTCTCCTGGCATCCGCAAAACCTAGATTTGTCTGTCAAGACTGCCAGATGGTGAAGCATAGTTCTTCACTCCAGAGAACGCGCTTCCACTGTTTCAGAGTCCAATACTCCAACACCCAGACATCATTTACAAATGAAGCATTTGTGTTTAGTGAGTCCGTCAGATCAGAGGCAGTAGGGTTGACCAGGGATGTTCTCTTGATAAGTGTGTGAATTGGACCATTTTCCTGTCAAAATGTACTTTTGGTTGTCAGGGAAAATGTATGGAGTAAAAGGTACATTATTTTCTTTAGGAATGTAGTGAAGTAAAAGTAAAAGTTGACAAAAATATAAATAGTAAAGTAAAGTATAGATACCCCCAAAAAACTACTTAAGAAGTACATTTAAGTATTTTTACTTAAGTGCTTTACACTGCTCAGTAGCGAGTGTTGCAACCAAGGACAGGTATTTTTAGGCGCTACGCGCTCCAGCACTCGGCCGTCCCGTTCTGTGAGCTTGTGTGGCCTACCACTTCACGGCTGAGCCGTTGTTGCTCCTAGACGTTTCCACTTCACAATAACAGCACTTACAGTTGACCGCTTACAGTTGAGCTCTAGCAGGGCAGAAATGTGATGAACTGACTTGTAGGAAAGGTGGCATCCTATGACGGTGCCACATTGAAAGTCACTGAGCTCTTCAGTAAGGCCATTGTACTCCCAATGTTTGTCTGTGGAGATTGCATTGCTGTGTGCTCGATTTTACACACCTGTTAGAAATGGGTGTGGCTGAAATAGCCGAATCCAGTAATTTGAAGGGGTGTCCACATACATTTGCTGGGTTCTTAGTTCTCCAGAAGAACAAATGGATATATCTTTCCAGACCTTACAGGCCATCAGTCGATAAATCCAGAAAATAAAATCAATCCAGAAAAGAAAACCATGATGCATGCGACTTTGATTTGAAAAAGTCACCCAACAATTCAAGTACTGTTTCTTGCCTTATAGACTATACACATGGTAATATTCTCACACATCAGACAATTCTTACTCTAATATTGTATTTCCATACAGTATGCTAAATAATATATGTGGGAACTGGTTTGGATGTAGAATAGGCCATTATCATACCTCTGTCGGAACAGGGGCAGGGGGAAAAGACAGCACTTGAATAGCAAATGGAGGACACCTTTCCAGCAGCTCATTTTCAGCCCAGCCAGGTAGGCTACTCCGGTTGTAAAGCGAAGCAATGTGCTTAATATGAGCAAAGTTGAGAAATAAATATAGTAGTCCTAGCCTATAGAAAGCTGATGGCCTATATTAAAAAGAGGATCCCATCAAAACTGTTTTCTCACGCAAATACAAAACATAGCCTATAGAAAACTGTAGTGCAACATGGACCTATATAAGGACACTTATTTTATTCCATGTATCAACCAGTTATAAGGAGCTGGCTCTCACTGAGCAACAGGTGATCCTACTCCACTCAAACTCTGAATGCCAGGGTCCTGTCAGAGTGATTAGAGGGAACACACCATTAGCGACTGTCCGTTGGCAAGTATGGTAGGCTACTAATGACCATCAGCGGCATCAGAGGGCAATTTTGGAGAAGCCTAGTTACCGTGACTCAACAGTCAAGTGGAATTTGACTGCGTCAATCAATTGTCAGAGATGCAATAATATTACAAATAAAATGAAAGACATAGTTAATGACATTTACAACTGAGAATCATTTGATGACTACCCAACAGAGAGCCAGTGGAAACAACAGCTCTCATTCAATATGCTCTGCTCTGTTGTTACAGAGAAACACTCACCTGCAGTTGTATTCTGACTGTCAGGCTCTTTCTCCAAAGGCTTCTTTGACTCATCTAGAACAAGACAATATAAACTATATACAGTGCCTTGCGAAAGTATTCGGCCCCCTTGACCTTTGCGACCTTTTGCCACATTTCAGGCTTCAAACATAAAGATATAAAACTGTATTTTTTTGTGAAGAATCAACAACAAGTGGGACACAATCATGAAGTGGAACAACATTTATTGGATATTTCAAACTTTTTTAACAAATCAAAAACTGAAAAATTGGGCGTGCAAAATTATTCAGCCCCTTTACGTTGTCACGTTCTGACCTTTATTTCCTTTGTTTTGTCATTATTTAGTATGGTCAGGGCATGAGTTGGGTGGGCAGTCTATGTTTGTTTTTCTATGTTTTGGGGTATTTCTATGTTTCGGCCTAGTATGGTTCTCAATCAGAGGCAGGTGTCATTAGTTGTCTCTGATTGAGAATCATACTTGGGTAGCCTGGGTTTCACTGTGTGTTTGTGGGTGATTGTTCCGGTCTCTGTGTTTTGCACCAGATAGGGCTGTTTTTGGTTTTCCACGTTTATTGTTTTGTAGTGTTCATGTTTATCTGTTTTTATTAAACATGAATCAATATAACCACGCTGCGTTTTGGTCCTCCTCTACTTCACCACAGGAAAACCCTTACAGCAGAAAACTCTCTCCAGAAGTTCAGTGAGGATCTCTGAATGATCCAATGTTGACCTAAATGACTAATGATGATAAATACAATCCACCTGTGTGTAATCAAGTCTCCATGTAAATGCACCTGCACTGTGATAGTCTCAGAGGTCCGTTAAAAGCGCAGAGAGCATCATGAAGAACAAGGAACACACCAGGCAGGTCCGAGATACTGTTGTGAAGAAGTTTAAAGCCGGATTTGGATACAAAAAGATTTCCCAAGCTTTAAACATCCCAAGGAGCACTGTGCAAGCGATAATATTGAAATGGAAGGAGTATCAGACCACTGCAAATCTACCAAGACCTGGCCGTCCCTCTAAACTTTCAGCTCATACAAGGAGAAGACTGATCAGAGATGCAGCCAAGAGGCCCATGATCACTCTGGATGAACTGCAGAGATCTACAGCTGACGTGGGAGACTCTGTCCATAGGACAACAATCAGTCGTATATTGCACAAATCTGGCCTTTATGGAAGAGTGGCAAGAAGAAAGCCATTTCTTAAAGATATCCATAAAAAGTGTTGTTTAAAGTTTGCCACAAGCCACCTGGGAGACACACCAAACATGTGGAAGAAGGTGCTCTGGTCAGATGAAACCAAAATGGAACTTTTTGGCAACAATGCAAAACGTTATGTTTGGCGTAAAAGCAACACAGGCCATCACCCTGAACACACCACCCCCACTGTCAAACATGGTGGTGGCAGCATCATGGTTTGGGCCTGCTCTTCTTCAGCAGGGACAGGGAAGATGGTTAAAATTGATGGGAAGATGGATGGAGCCAAATACAGGACCATTCTGGAAGAAAACCTGATGGAGTCTGCAAAAGACCCGAGACTGGGACGGAGATTTGTCTTCCAACAAGACAATGATCCAAAACATAAAGCAAAATCTACAATGGAATGGTTCAAAAATAAACATATCCAGGTGTTAGAATGGCCAAGTCAAAGTCCAGACCTGAATCCAATCGAGAATCTGTGGAAAGAACTGAAAACTGCTGTTCACAAATGCTCTCCATCCAACCTCACTGAGCTCGAGCTGTTTTGCAAGGAGGAATGGGAAAAAATTTCAGTCTCTCGATGTGCAAAACTGATAGAGAAATACCCCAAGCGACTTACAGCTGTAATCGCAGCAAAAGGTGGCGCTACAAAGTATTAACTTAAGGGGGCTGAATAATTTTGCACGCCCAATTTTTCAGTTTTTGATTTGTTAAAAAAGTTTGAAATATCCAATAAATGTTGTTCCACTGTGTCCCACTTGTTGTTGATTCTTCCCAAAAAAATACAGTTTTATATCTTTATGTTTGAAGCCTGAAATGTGGCAAAAGGTCGCAAAGTTCAAGGGGGCCGAATACTTTCGCAAGGCACTGTATACACTACTGTTCAAAAGTTTGGGGTCACTTAGAAATGTCTTTGTTTTTGAAAGAAATGCAAATTTTTTGTCCATTAAAATAACATCAAATTGATGAGAAATATAGTGTAGACATTAATGTTGTAAATGACTATTGTAGCTGGAAACTGATGATTTTTAATGGAATATCTACATAGGCGTACAGAGGCCCATTATCAGCAACCATCACTCCTGTGTTCCAATGGCACGTTGTGTTAGCTAATCCAAGTTTATCATTTTCAAAGGCTAATTGATCATTAGAAAACCCTTTTGTAATTACGTTAGCACAGCTGAAAACTGTGAAGAAGCAATAAAACTGGCCTTCTTTAGACTAGTTGAATATCTGGAGCGTCAGCATTTGTGGGTTCGATTACAGGCTCAAAATGGCCAGAAACTTTCTTCTGAAACTCGTCAGTCTATTCTTGTTCTGAGAAATGAAGGCTATTCCATGCGATAAATTGCCAAGATACTGAAGATCTCGTACAATGCTGTGTACTACTCCCTTCACAGAACAGCGCAATGTGCTTTTCTTTCAAAAACATGGACATTTCTAAGTGACCCCAAGCTTTTGAACGGCAGTGTATATATATATATATATATATTTATCACTTAGAAATGTCCATGTTTTTTTCATATTCATATATGAATATGAGAAGAAAAAAAACAAGGCTCCTCAAACTTGAAAAGCAATATACACGTCTCACCTGCTGCACCAGACACATTGAAATGGGTCAAATGCTCCTGAAATAAGATAACATCAATATCAAATTATGAACATGCAACTGGAATGTTTGGTCTGGTATTGTAGTTTACAAGGTAACTGTACATAAACCTAAACTGCAGTGATAAATAGCCATACTCACAGACCGATCACTTATGGCAGTGTGGTCTACATTGACACAGTCCGGGAGGGTGATGCAGGAGTAGTTGACATCAATCACATTGTGTGTATGTGTAGTGTCTTTGTGTTGACAAAGTTCAGCAAGCCACGTAGACGTCTGTGGAAGAAAAAATACAAATGTAAAGTTAGACATCTAACACTCAAAAACAATATTCCAAATGTTTGAATACATTTGTCATTAAACTGCATCTACTCTCTATATATTTGTATTTTATTTAACTAGGCAAGTCAGTTAAGAACAAATTATTTTTTACAATGACAGCCTACTGGGGAACAGTGGGTTAACTGCCTTGTTCAGGGGCAGAACAACAGATTTTCAACCTTGTCAGCTTGGGGATTCAATCCAGCAACCTTTAGGTTACTAGCCCAACACTCTAACCCCGGCTTCCTGCCTCCCCTGAAGTGTGACAGACAGTCACATTTCTGAATCTACAGTAGTCTGATAGTGAAGCCTGTTTTGTGAGATACAATAAACCGATATTTTACCTCATTGGAAAACACTGATTGCCACTCCACACATTTAGGTTTCTCCTTCTCCTTTACACAGTATTTGTACGCATTTCCAGTTCGGAGGCTTGCACAACTAACATTCTTGGTTTCTTCTCCACCCCAACAGTCTGCAGAAAAAAGGAGGAAGAGATCACGCATGTTGAAAAACAATTACCACAGTCTTCTACAACACATATCTTTATTTACTGCTGTTGAAGAGATACAAAAGAAGATACCAGAAGAAGCAGCCTGCTTTATAAAGACAATAGCATATGATCATGTTTGTAGAGGGGGGGGGGGGGGGGGGTAAAACTTACGACCTGTAGCCAACGCCCAAAAACGGCTTTATGCAGAAAAACTATATGAGGAGAATTTATATTTTGCAATCTCTCTTTCCTGAGAATTGTAACTTTTTCAAGAGACCGGCAAATAGCTGAGAGATAAGCAAACACTCAAGACATCGAAAAAACTAAACCAACTACACTACTGTAAATATGTGTCAGGAATTGGGGAGACGAAGACTTGTCAGCTTCACCCAGAAAAAATACAGAGTCAAAACACAATCTTCTTACCTTGAATTAACAGGATTGTCAATAATAAACCAAACAGATAACAAATAGACATGGTGGCCTCTTATTACAAACTACTGTGTGCTGCGTGTTGAGTTCCAGTCTGTCGGTGCAATGCAAACCAAGGCGGGAAGGACAGTCTTTCTCTTGTTGAGCGGAAGTTACATCATAAGGAGGAGCAACAATAAACACATCTGCTTTTTGGATAAATATTTTTACGTTTTGTGACAATGAAACTAGATTTTTTTGTATACAACTTAAGGCATTGATATTAAAACCTAATATTTTCAATAAATGTTTCTTTCCCCCATGTAAAGCCTCCAGTTGAATGACAACTTGACCTGATTCCTACTGGTGGGGCAGTCGGATAATAGTGTTATGCTTTATTGCACTGTAGGTGGTGCACTGCGATGTGTCTGACGTGCAGAACTCATGACCAGGTCCATGTTACCCGTCTCCTGCCCACATGACCTGTCTAGAAGGTCACAAAGTCAGTAAAAACTCAGGGTCCTGCACACAACACTTCTGACCACTAGACGGGGCTGTTGTGGTACTGTAGGAATGAAGCACATGGTTTTGTTGAACTGTAGGGAAAAGGGGGATACCTAGTCAGTTGTACAACTGATGCCTTCAACTGAAATGTGTATTCCACATTTAACCCAACCACTCTCTGAATCAGAGAGGTGCGGGGGGGGGGGGGGGGGGGCTGCCTTAATCGACATCCACGTCTTCCTCACCCGGAGAACAGTGGGTTAACTGCCTTGCTCAGCGGCAGAACGACAGATTTTTTACCTTGTCAGCTCGGGGATTTGATCCAGCAACATTTCGGCTACTGGCCCAACACTCCACTAGGTTACCCTCTGCACCATTAACTCATGGTAGATAACTATACCTCATGGTAGATAACTATACATCATGGTAGATAACTATACCTCATGGTAGATAACTATACCTCATGGTAGATAACTATACCTCATGGTAGATAACTATAGATCATGGTATATAACTATAGATCATGGTATATAACTTTACCTCATGTTAGATAACTATAGATCATGGTATATAACTATACCTCATGGTAGATAACTATACCTCATGGTAGATAATTATACCTCATGGTAGATAACTATACCTCATGGTAGATAACTATACCTCATGGTAGATAACTATACCTCATTGTAGATAACTATACCTCATGGTAGATAATTATACCTCATGGTAGATAACTATACCTCATGGTAGATAACTATACCTCATGGTAGATAACTTTACCTCATGGTATATAACTATACCTCATGGTAGATAACTATACATCATGGTATATAATTATACCTCATGGTAGATAACTATACCTCATGGTAGATAACTATACCTCATGGTATATAACTATACATCATGGTAGATAACTATACATCATGGTAGATAACTATACCTCATGGTAGATAACTTTACCTCATGGTAGATAACTATACCTCATGGTAGATAACTATAGATCATGGTATATAACTTTACCTCATGTTAGATAACTATAGATCATGGTATATAACTATAGATCATGGTATATAACTTTACCTCATGTTAGATAACTATAGATCATGGTATATAACTATACCTCATGGTAGATAACTATACCCCATGGTAGATAACTATATCTAATGGTATATAACTATACATCATGGTATATAATTATACCTCATGGTAGATAACTATACCTCATGGTAGATAACTATACCTCATTGTAGATAACTATACCTCGTG
Organism: Oncorhynchus nerka; assembly: GCF_034236695.1. Taxonomy (NCBI): domain Eukaryota; kingdom Metazoa; phylum Chordata; class Actinopteri; order Salmoniformes; family Salmonidae; genus Oncorhynchus; species Oncorhynchus nerka. The sequence goes on along the minus strand of NC_088421.1, from coordinate 26,169,791 downwards.
GTAGATAACTATACCTCATGGTAGATAACTATACCTCATGGTAGATAACTATACCTCATGGTAGATAACTATACATCATGGTAGATAACTATACCTCATGGTAGATAACTATACCTCATGGTAGATAACTTTACCTCATGGTAGATAACTATACCTCATGGTAGATAACTATACCTCATGGTAGATAACTATACCTCATGGTAGATAATTATACCTCATGGTAGATAACTATACCTCATGGTAGATAACTATACCTCATGGTAGATAACTATACATCATGGTATATAATTATACCTCATGGTAGATAACTATACCTCATGGTAGATAACTATACCTCATGGTATATAACTATACATCATGGTAGATAACTATACATCATGGTAGATAACTATACCTCATGGTAGATAACTATACCTCATTGTAGATAACTATACCTCATGGTAGATAACTATACCTCATGGTAGATAACTATACCTCATGGTAGATAACTATACCTCGTGGTAGATAACTATACATCATGGTAGATAACTATACCTCATGGTAGATAACTATACCTCATGGTAGATAACTTTACCTCATGGTAGATAACTATACCTCATGGTAGATAACTATACCTCATGGTAGATAACTATACCTCATGGTAGATAACTTTACCTCATGGTAGATAACTGTTCAAATGATTCAGCGGGTAAAGTGATCACTAGTAGTTAGTGTTTTTAACATGTTTATAAAGATGAACACTCTAGGTTGACTGTGACATCTGACCCTCAGTGAGTGGAGGGTGTGAAGAAATAAAAAAATGTATTTAGCTTACTTTAAGCTGTAAGCAGTCTATGGACAAGCTCAGACAGTAATCCATGCTTTGGTTTCGGATGGGTGCTTATAACGCGAACGTCTAACAACCCAAAGGTTGCGTGTTCGAATATCATCACGGGATATTTTAGCATTTTTGCTAATTAGCAACTTCGCAATTGCTTACTACTTTTTAGCTTAATGAGCACATAATGTATAATATAACAATCCTAATGTGGCATCTGGCATAGTAATACTTTGCTTCATAATGTCACGGTCGTCCTCCTCTTCATCTGAAGAGGAGAGGCGAGAAGGATCTGAGGACCAAAATGCAGCGTGATATGTGTTCATGTTGAATGTTTAATTAAAGAAAGAAAGAACTGAACACTGAAACACTATACAAAAACAGTAAACAAAATAACAACCATGAAGCTAATGCGAGCTGCGCTGAAACAAGCCATCAACATAGACAATCACCCACAAACAAACAGTGCAACCCAGGCTACCTAAGTATGATTCTCAATCAGAGACAACTAATGACACCTGCCTCTGATTGAGAACCATACTAGGTCATAGAAACATAGAAATACCCAAATCATAGAAAAACAAACATAGACTGCCCACCCAACTCACGCCCTGACCATACTAAATAACTACAAAATAAAGGAAATAAAGGTCAAAACGTGACACATAAGGCATTACACATCCTGGTGATAATGCTTTATGTAGTTATACATGTTCATGAGCAGTTATTAGCACCTATGTTGGCATCCTGATGCATTATGAATAGAAGGTGTTATTAATGCTCCTATATTGCATTATAAAGAGAACATCCTGTTTGAACTGACCAATCATGCTTTCCTATGAAAACAGTGGTTTAAATCAAGTCTGATGTAATATCATCTAGTCTAAAATGAGTAGTAAAAGACACTTTTCAGAATGTGCCTTGGGGTTGACATGACTGATTATGATGAAGCAAGTCACAAATAATATGTATGTTATATAAAGTATTACTGTGTCTTATCATATGGTGTTAGGTTCTCTTTTGTGATACAAACGTCCACCGTTTGTTACAGTTCTCCTCTTGACTCCATGTCATTAGGTCCTTGGTCCTTGGGAAAAACACAAGAGTTACAAATATGCTGGACCAAAAAGACAACGAGCCCCGTCATTTTAGATACCAAGCCAAACAGTTCACCAGTTGTCAGAGGACATTAACAGTACTTACTATTAACTCAGGAGGTTTGGTAACTTGGTCCTTGTCCAAGGTCTGTTTGTCCAATAGAGCAGTGGTCTCCTCTGCAGCTCTGTTAGACATGGGAGGACCTCCATTCATCTGAGGAGGTCCTGGACTCTGTGCACCAGGAGTCGCTTCCTTAGTCTCATCGTTAACCCTGTTGGAGTAATAAGACATCAACATTCACATTCATGATCCACCATAATACTGTTCCCTATAGAGATAACAGGGTTTCCCAAACTCGGTCCTGAAGGGAGAAATTAGATTGTCATTCAATGGACAATGACGATCTATCAAAGGAGTCCTCATGTGGAGAATTTACCTGACAACCTTGGGTACATTCAGTGGATGGGAATCAGCATGTGTCTTCTGACAGATTTCAGTGTCTGCTCTGTCATTGTCTGACAGCTTTCCATCCTCCATTCCTATAGAACACCTTCCTCTCCTTGGCCACTAAAGTTGAGATTATTACATTGATAAGGATTTAAATATCTCTATTGGGAAGGATACAAATGTTCTCCATATCCATAGCCTACATTACAGAGGACTGGCAGGTGATTAGTCATGTGGTACAGTTTACCTGGCATCTCCATTCAGCAGAGGGTTGTCAGTGCCTGTCTCTTCATTGTCCATGGGCTGCCTGCTCTCCTCTCCTGGCTCACCTCCTTGGTCACTAAAAGTGAGATTATGATGAGCATGACTGAAAGGATAAGCAAGGCTCTAAAGGCAGGGTCTTTGCTGAAAGTTGTTGCTTGCCAATAGACTGCTTGTATTTAGAAATGCCATGCGGATTTATTGAGTAATTCTTCCTTTGCCTTCTATAGCAGGGCTTTCCAACCTGTTCCTGGAGAGCTACACTCCTGTAGGTTCTCTCTCCAACCCTGTTCTTGGAGAGCTACCCTCCTGTAGGTTCTCTTTCCAACCCTGTTCTTGGAGAGCTACCCTCCTGTAGGTTCTCTCTCCAACCCTGTTCTTGGAGAGCTACCCTCCTGTAGGTTCTCTCTCCAACCCTGTTCTTGGAGAGCTACCCTCCTGTAGGTTCTCTTTCCAACCCTGTTCTTGGAGAGCTACCCTCCTGTAGGTTCTCTTTCCAACCCTGTTCTTGGAGAGCTACCCTCCTGTAGGTTCTCTCTCCAACCCTGTTCTTGGAGAGCTACCCTCCTGTAGGTTCTCTTTCCCACCCTGTTCTTGGAGAGCTACCCTCCTGTAGGTTCTCTCTCCAACCCTGTTCTTGGAGAGCTACCCTCCTGTAGGTTCTCTCTCCAACCCTGTTCTTGGAGAGCTACCCTCCTGTAGGTTCTCTTTCCAACCCTGTTCTTGGAGAGCTACCCTCCTGTAGGTTCTCTCTCCAACCCTGTTCTTGGAGAGCTACCCTCCTGTAGGTTCTCTCTCCAACCCTGTTCCTGGAGAGCTACCCTCCTGTAGGTTCTCTCTCCAACCCTGTTCCTGGAGAGCTACCCTCCTGTAGGTTCTCTCTCCAACCCCAGTTGTAACTACGCTGATTCGGTGTGCGAGTTCATTAGAACGTGCATTGAAGATGTCGTTCCCATAGCAACGATAAAAACATTCCCTAACCAGAAACCGTGGATTGATGGCAGCATTCGCGTGAAACTGAAAGCGCGAACCACTGCTTTTAATCAGGGCAAGGTGTCTGGCAACATGACCGAATACAAACAGTGCAGCTATTCCCTCCGCAAGGCTATTAAACAAGCTAAGCGTCAGTACAGAGACAAAGTAGAATCTCAATTCAACGGCTCAGACACAAGAGGCATGTGGCAGGGTCTACAGTCAATCACGGACTACAAGAAGAAACCCAGCCCAGTCACGGACCAGGATGTCTTGCTCCCAGGCAGACTAAATAACTTTTTTGCCCGCTTTGAGGACAATACAGTGCCACTGACACGGCCTGCAACGAAAACATGCGGTCTCTCCTTCACTGCAGCCGAGGTGAGTAAGACATTTAAACGTGTTAACCCTCGCAAGGCTGCAGGCCCAGACGGCATCCCCAGCCGCGCCCTCAGAGCATGCGCAGACCAGCTGGCCGGTGTGTTTACGGACATATTCAATCAATCCCTATACCAGTCTGCTGTTCCCACATGCTTCAAGAGGGCCACCATTGTTCCTGTTCCCAAGAAAGCTAAGGTAACTGAGCTAAACGACTACCGCCCGTAGCACTCACTTCCGTCATCATGAAGTGCTTTGAGAGACTAGTCAAGGACCATATCACCTCCACCCTACCTGACACCCTAGACCCACTCCAATTTGCTTACCGCCCAAATAGGTCCACAGACGATGCAATCTCAACCACACTGCACACTGCCCTAACCCACCTGGACAAGAGGAATACCTATGTGAGAATGCTGTTCATCGACTACAGCTCGGCATTCAACACCATAGTACCCTCCAAGCTCGTCATCAAGCTCGAGACCCTGGGTCTCGACCCCGCCCTGTGCAACTGGGTACTGGACTTCCTGACGGGCCGCCCCCAGGTGGTGAGGGTAGGCAACAACATCTCTTCCCGCTGATCCTCAACACGGGGCCCCACAGGGTGCGTTCTGAGCCCTCTCCTGTACTCCCTGTTCACCCACGACTGCGTGGCCACGCACGCCTCCAACTCAATCATCAAGTTTGCGGACGACACAACAGTGGTAGGCTTGATTACCAACAACGACGAGACGGCCTACAGGGAGGAGGTGAGGGCCCTCGGAGTGTGGTGTCAGGAAAATAACCTCACACTCAACGTCAACAAAACTAAGGAGATGATTGTGGACTTCAGGAAACAGCAGAGGGAACACCCCCCTATCCACATCGAAGGAACAGTAGTGGAGAGGGTAGCAAGTTTTAAGTTCCTCTGCATACACATCACAGACAAACTGAATTGGTCCACTCACACTGACAGCGTCGTGAAGAAGGCGCAGCAGCGCCTCTTCAACCTCAGGAGGCTGAAGAAATTCGGCTTGTCACCAAAAGCACTCACAAACTTCTACAGATGCACAATCGAGAGCATCCTGGCGGGCTGTATCACCGCCTGGTACGGCAACTGCTCCGCCCTCAACCGTAAGGCTCTCCAGAGGGTAGTGAGGTCTGCACAACGCATCACCGGGGGCAAACTACCTGCCCTCCAGGACACCTACACCACCCGATGTTACAGGAAGGCCATAAAGATCATCAAGGACATCAACCACCCGAACCACTGCCTGTTCACCCCGCTATCATCCAGAAGGCGAGGTCAGTACAGGTGCATCAAAGCTGGGACCGAAAGACTGAAAAACAGCTTCTATCTCAAGGCCATCAGACTGTTAAACAGCCACCACTAACATTGAGTGGCTGCTGCCAACACACTGTCATTGACACTGACCCAACTCCAGCCACTTTAATAATGGGAATTGATGGGAAATGTTGTAAATATATCACTAGCCACTTTAAACAATGCTACCTTATATAATGTTACTTACCCTACATTATTCATCTCATATGCATACGTATATACTGTACTCTATATCATCGACTGCATCCTTATGTAATACATGTATCACTAGCCACTTTAACTATGCCACTTTGTTTACTTTGTCTACATTCTCCTCACATATGTATATACTGTACTCGATACCATCTACTGTATGCTGCCCTGTACCATCACTCATTCATATATCCTTATGTACATATTCTTTATCCCCTTACACTGTGTATAAGACAGTAGTTTTGGAATTGTTAGTTAGATTACTTGTTGGTTATCACTGCATTGTCGGAACTAGAAGCACAAGCATTTCGCTACACTCGCATTAACATCTGCTAACCATGTGTATGTGACAAATAAAATTGGATTTGATTTGATTTGATAACTAACCTGATGCAGCTTTTTAACCAGCTTTCAGTGATGGGCAACTTTGATGGGAGCCACAAACATCTGAATTCATTATGAGGGACCACAGTGGCTCCTGAGTACCCACATTCACACTCACATATGCAGTCAGAGCCGGCCGTAAGCAACATTTTGCTGTGGGGATTAGATTTTTTTGCAGATTTAAAGCAAGTTTGCTGCAATTCTACTCATTTTTCCATAGGGTGGAGAGAAATATGTGCATGTCAATATGATATCTAAGTGAGAGTGACTTACAAAATCAATGCCCCGCTGTCAGCAATTTGACGATGATTACTACAAGTTTAGGTAGCTAGTTAAATAAATGTACCAATCTAAAAAATGGTTAGCTGACATGGGCTAATTGAGTGATTGTCAGTGACTGACATGACAAGAGGAAAACTGCTAATACACAACCACATTTCAACATTGCACCTTGTGAAGCCACTTCCAAGATTCTCTGTTCTGATGAAACGAAGATTGAGCTCTTTGGCCTGAATGCCAAGCGTCACGTCTGGAGGAAACCTGGCACCATCCCTAAGGTGAAGCATGGTGGTGGCAGCATCATGCTGTGGGGATGTTTTTCAGAGGCAGGGACTGGGAGACTAGTCAGGATCGAGGAAAAGATGAACGGGGCAAAGTACAGAGAGATCCTTGATGAAAACCTGCTCCAGAGCGCTCAGGACCTCAAACTGGGGACGAAGGTTCACCTTCCAAATGGACAAATACACTAAGCACACAGCCAAGACAACGCAGGAATGGGAAAAACTCCCCAAATACAGGTGTGCTTGTAGCATAAACAGTCTGAATACTTATGTAAATGTCATTTTTCAGTTTAAGATTTTTAATACATTTGCAATAATGTCTAAACAGCTGTTTTTGCTTTGTCATTATGGGGTATTGTGTGTAGACTGATGAGGGAAAACAAATATTTAATACATTTTAGAATAAGGCTGTAACGTAACAAAATGTGGAAAAAGTCAAGGAGTCTGAATACTTTCCGAAGGCACTTGTACATGTGGAAAAAATACAAATAACAAGAAGACACGTGTCCTCAAACTGGAAAAGCAATATACACATCTCACCTGATGCACCAGAGACAATGGACCAATGCTCCTGATTCAGAAATAAGATAACATCAATATATTTACTTCTTATAATAAAATAGTTTACATTTGGAATGTTTTTTCCCCCTGGTATTGTAGTTTACAAGGTAACTGTACATAAACCTAAACTGCAGTGATAAATAGCCATACTCACAGACCGATCACTTATGGCAGTGTGGTCTACATTGACACAGTCCGGGAGGGTGATGCAGGAGTAGTTGACATCAATCACATTGGGTGCCTGTGTAGTGTTTTTGTGTTGACAAAGTTCAGCAAGCCACGTAAACATACAAAAGCATTGGACCCATATCATCAACTCATAGTGAAAGTTATGATACATGGAAGAGGTAGAGTTAACAGTGACGTCTGACTCATTGGGGAAGTCTTGAGTCATTATTATGCAAATCAGTTTCAGCTCTAGCACTGATATTAAAAACATGCATGTAATTGAAACCCTGTTTTTCTTTCACAATTTCCATGGACCTGATTCCTACTAGTGGGGCAGTCTGATAATAGTGTCATGATTCAGTGCACTGTAGGTGGTTTCTGTAGGACCAGGACAAACTCAGAGAGCCAGAGATCAGAGTTGTACCTAGTTAAGTGACAAGGCCGGTAACCACTCAGGACTACATCATTCTGACCACTAGAAGGGGCTCTTGTTGAATAAATGAAACAGAAGCCTTCGTCTGATTGGAGTCATGTTGAACTAATTGAATGATTCAATAGGTAAAATGGTCACAAGTAGGCTGGTGCATAACATGTTTATAAAGATGATGAACACTCTAGGTTGACTGTGACAATTGACGGAGGGTGTGTGGCTACTGTAGATATTGAAAATAATATAATTATTGTGATCACTTGTGGTTCACTTGTGGTTCATTTCAGAGTGGGAAAACATCAATAAACCCATCATCCATTCCATTACTGTCTATAGGGTGAACACCCATCAGACACCCCACAAAGACAGATATACAGTGCTTTAGACTCAGTACTGTCTGTGTACATGATCACATCTGTGAGGGTCTACAGTAGCTACTGTAGAAACCAGGAGCATTAATGTGTGGCACAAAGGTCACTGTGTGTGTGTGTGTGTGTGTGTGTGTGTGTGTGTGTGTGTGTGTGTGTGTGTGTGTGTGTGTGTGTGTGTGTGTGTGTGTGTGTGTGTGTGTGTGTGTGTGTGTGTGTGAGAGTGAGTGAGAGATAATGTGTTTGCGTGTGTGTGATAGCACAGGACATCCTCCTGTTGTCTTTGGGAGCTGGTCCATGGAGACAGCGTGACAACCCTCCCATCAGATTGTGTCCATGAGAGCAGGAGAGCAGGCGCTCAAAGGGCCCTCTGTCATCTGCCCCTTCACACCCACTCTCTCTTTCTCTCTCACACACACACACACACAACAGATAAAGCAGGGGCTGCCAGAAGGAGCATGCTTAATTTACAGATTCACTGGTCCAGCGAGAAAACACAGACAGGAGTCTGTCACTCAATCTGGCCCGATCGCTTTCTCCCTCTTTCTGTCTCTTTCCCTTCCCCCTCTGTCTCTCTCTTTCTCTCTCCCAAACTCTCTCTCTCACTCTCTTGCCCTTACTCTATTTCAGGCATGTCCATACCAAAGGCCCATCCATAGAGTTGGAGGAAAATAAAAGCTAAGTAATGTTGAATTACACTCCAAGTGAACATGACATGTTCTCAGTTCCTAAACATACTAGAAACCTACTACCTGATTGACTTGGCCTGAGTTACCAGAGGAGAGGGGAGGGGACTGGGGGGGTGGAGAGAGTAAGGGGCTCCATACAATCATATGATCAATTTTCCATAGATATCATGTGACAGTAGGAGGTATTCACATCCTGCCCAGGCTGTGTTCCAGAAAGAGAGAGAGAGACAGAGAGAGAGACCGAGAGAGAGAGACAGAGAGAGAGAGAGATGGACAGAGAGGCAGAGAGAGAGAAAGAGAGAGAGAGAGAGAGAAAGTCCCTCTCCTGGGGACAGGCAGCATAAACAGAGAGAGCGAGAGAGAGGGACAGGCTCTATGGGGCTCCACCCAGCTGAATGTCTCTCTCTCCCCAGGCCCAGGCTAACAGACAACCTAGAACAGCCCTGGTCTTGGCTCTATGGGGCTCCACCCAGCTGAATGTCTCTCTCTCCCCAGGCCCAGGCTACCAGACAACCTAGAACAGCCCTGGTCTTGGCTCTATGGGGCTCCACCCAGCTGAATGTCTCTCTCCCCCCAGGCCCAGGCTAACAGACAACCTAGAACAGCTCTGGTCTTGGCTCTATGGGGCACCACCCAGCTGCATGTCTCTCTCTCCCTAGGCCCAGGCTAACAGACAACCTAGAACAGCCCTGGTCTTGGCTCTATGGGGCTCCACCCAGCTGAATGTCTCTCTCTCCCCAGGCCCAGGCTACCAGACAACCTAGAACAGCCCTGGTCTTGGCTCTATGGGGCTCCACCCAGCTGCATGTCTCTCTCTCCCCAGGCCCAGGCTAACAGACAACCTAGAACAGCCCTGGTCTTGGCTCTATGGGGCTCCACCCAGCTGAATGCTCCATTACAATAAACACACTAATACAGGCCAGGTGAAGGGATGTCAATAAATATCTGTCGACCAACACCACACCACATCCTCTATTTCGTCCTGCCACCTCTCTTCCTCCCTCTTTCTTCCTACCATCAGGGTAGTGATGAGAGATACATAGTTTTCCTCCCCAGAGGGTCACAGGTTTCCCTTCTGGAATTCAGAGGAATTTTGAATAATGGGGGTTGGTGGAGAGGAGTGGGAGGGAGGAAGGGGTGTATGGGGGGTCTGTGTGGATAGTTTTGCTGCACCACACCTTTCTGTGATCATGATAAAGCTACGCTACATTATACTAGGCTAACAGGTTAACCCTGTCCTCTTATCTTCCACAGTCTAACTAATATAAAGCCTTGTACCTCTATTCAGGTATCCCTAGGGAGAGATACTCTGACCACTTCCTGGTTGACTAAAGGTTCAATTAAAATAATACCAATCCCACCTGGGAGTGTGAGTTGACTAGTGCTGAGGCAGTATAGCCTTACCCTGCCTGAATACTTAGTGATAACAATAGCATTACCCTACACTGGGAGTAGGAACCCTATTTGGCCAGTGTTTGCATGGCAAAAAATACACTGAATACAATGAAAATACAATGAACACACACAGCAGGCCTGGATGGGTTCCATTTCTGAAAACAATATCACGTTAACAGCCCAATAAGGTATTACGTACTTCCAGAGAGGTAGCTGTCAATGGACACAGCTTAAACCCCACTGACTGTCAGCCTCTAGGGCAGAGAGAGAGAGAGAGAGAGAGAGAGAGAGAGAGAGAGAGAGAGAGAGTAGAGAGAGAGAGAGAGAGAGAGAGAGAGAGAGAGAGAGAGGGAGACCGAGGGAGAGACCGAGGGAGACCAAGAGAGACATAGAGAGAGAGAGAGAGAGAGAGAGAGAGAGAGACCAAGAGAGACAGAGGGAAGGAGAAACAAAGACTAAATCAAATCAAATCAAATTGTATTAGTCACATGCCCCGAATACAACAGGTGTTGACCTTACCGTGAAATGCTTACTTACGAGCACCTAACCAACAATGCAGTTAAAAAATATATATATACAAATAAGAATAAGAAATAAAAGTAACAAGTCATTAAAGAGCAGCAGTAAAATAACAATAGCGAGACTATATACAGGGGGGTACTGGTACAGAGTGAATGTGCGGAGGCACCGGTTAGTCAAGGTAATTGAGGTAATATGTACATGTAGGTAGAGTTAACAACAGAGAGTGGCAGCGATGTAAAAGAGGGGGCAATGCAAATAGTCTGGGTAGCTATTTGAGTAGATGTTCAGCAGTCTTATGGCTTGGAGGTAGAAGCTGTTTAGAAGCCTCTTGGACCTAGACTTGGCACTCCGGTACCGCTTGCCGTGAGGTAGCAGAGAGAACAGTCTATGACTAGGGTGGCGCGGGTCTTTAACAATTTTTAGGGCCTTCCTCTGACACCGCCTGGTGTAGAGGTGCTGAATGGCAGGAAGTTTGGCCCCAGTGATGTACTGGGCCGTACGCACCACCCTCTGTAGTACCTTGCGGTCGGAGGCCGAGCAGTTGCCATACCAAGCAGTGATGCAACCAGTCAGGCAGGAGGCTCTGAATGGTGCAGCTGTATAACCTTTTGAGGATCTGCGGACCCATGCCAAATCATTTCAGTGTCCTGAGGGGGAATAGGTTTTGTCGTGCCCTCCTCACGGCTGTCTGTTAGTTTGTTGGTGATGTGGACACCAACAAACTTGAAGCTCTCAACCTGCTCCACTACAGCCCCGTCGATGAGAATGGGTTGTGCTTGGTCCTATTTTTCCTGTAGTCCACAATCATCTCCTTCGTCTTGATCACGTTGAGGGAGAGGTTGTTGTCCTGGCACCACACGGCCAGGTCTCTGACCTCCTCCCTATAGGCTGTCTCGTTGTTGTCGATGATCAAGCCTACCACTGTTATGTCATCGGCAAACTTAATTATGGTGTTGGAGTCGTGCCTGGCCATGCAGTCATGAGTGAACAGGGAGTACAGGAGGGAACTGAGCACTTACCCCTGAGGGGCCCCAGTGTTGAGGATCAGTGTGGCGGATGTGTTGTTACCTACCTTACCACCTGGGGCGGCCCGTCAGGAAGTCCAGAATCCACTTGCAGAGGGAGGTGTTTAGTCCCAGGGTCCTTAGCTTAGTGATGAGCTTTGTGGGCACTATGGTGTTGAATGCTGAGCTGTAGTCAATGAATAGTATTCTCACATAGGTGTTCCTTTTGTCCAGGTGGGAAAGGGCAGTGTGGAGTGCAATAGCGATTACATCATCTGTGGATCTGTTAGGGCAGTATGCAAATTGAAGTGGGTCTAGGGTTTCTGGGATGATGGTGTTGATGTGAGCCATGACCAGGCTTTCAAAGCACTTCGTGGCTACAGATGTGAGTGCTAAGGCTCGGAAGTCGTTTAGGCAGGTTACCTTAGTGTTCTTGGGCACAGGGACTATGGTGGTCTGCTTGAAACATGTTGGTATTACAGACTCAGACAGGGAGAGATTGAAAATGTCAGTGAAGACACTTGCCAGTTGGTCATCGCATGACAGACAGAGAGACAGAAAGACAGAGAGACTGAAAGACAGAGACAGAGAATGAGGAACATAACATAGGTCTGTAGATGTTACAGTCCCCAAAGTACCACCCTAGATCTGTGTGAAGACTGTGAACTCAGGCTAAGAAAAGCCTAAAAGTGTTATAGAACTCCATTCAACTACAACAGTCTTCAGCATCATCCCTATTCTCATGGTGTGGGATCAAAGATGAGCACCATCTCCAGAGGAAGGGCAGGCCGGCTGCAGACCCACCACGGCCCTCTGAAGTGCTTTGGTCTCAGGGTCGACCAGGGGTGGAATACGCAGGGAGCTGTAGTGTGTGCTCGCGTTCGTTTGTCTGTGTGTGTCGGTGTGTGTGTGACCACGGCCAGGACATCTGAAAGGCCATCTCCATACTATGGAGTTTCTTTGTTGAAGAGCTTAAACCAGGTCTGGGTTGTAGAGCTCTAACCAGGTCTGTGTTGTAGAGTTATAACCAGGTCTGTGTTGTAGAGCTCTAACCAGGTCTGTGTTGTAGAGTTCTAACCAGGTCTGTGTTGTAGAGTTATAACCAGGTCTGTGTTGTAGAGCTCTAACCAGGTCTGTGTTGTAGAGTTCTAACCAGGTCTGTGTTGTAGAGCTCTAACCAGGTCTGTGTTGTAGACCTCTAACCAGGTCTGTGTTGTAGACCTCTAACCAGGTCTGTGTTGTAGAGCTCTAACCAGGTCTGTGTTGTAGACTCACAAAATAAAGTTCATTACATAGTCATAGAGAGTTATTTAAGGGTACTACGAGTAGAGGTGGCATGGGAATATGCTAACCCACAAATCCCCATACCTCATCCCCCTTTCCCATATCTCAGCCTCTTCTAGACCGAGCCAAACCCCCTCCTCATCCAAAAACCACATCTCTCTCTCTCTCTATGCAGCGATGAAGCAGAGCAACCTGAGCTCTCTGAGAAAGTCTTATAAAAGGGAGGGAATAAAACAATCACATCAAGCACATTGACCACCTCTCCCTCACACCCTGATCTGGGACATCCAAGACAACCTGTGTGTGTGTGTGTGTGTGTGTGTGTGTGTGTGTGTGTGTGTGTGTGTGTGTGTGTGTGTGTGTGTGTGTGTGTGTGTGTGTGTGTGCGTGCGCATGCTTTGGTGCCCAGGGGCCTATCCTCACGTGCATTGATTACAGGAACTGAATGTAGTATAGGCTACTCATGTCACAGTCATTTCCTGTACTATGTCACAGTGATGCACTGCTTATTCACGTACAGTTAGGTCATGTATTGCACAACCGTAGCAAGTCACTTGGACAGCCCCTATGAATCCGTTATCTAGAGAAGAATCTCCTGAGAGGGATCTCTGTCAAACAAACAAATCACTCTTTCTGAACCGCTGCCTTGTGGTAAACTTGTTAAACTCTCTCTTTTTGTGTTTGTTTTCCCCCTCTCTCTTCTCCCCTTCTCTTTCTCTCTGTTCTCATCCTTTCTCTCCCATTATCCTCCTCTATCGTCTCCCTTTTACACTCTCTCTCTCCACCTCTCTCTCTCCCTTTCTCTCTGTTCTTATCCTTCTTATCCCCTCTCTCTATCATTCTCTTCTCCTCTCGTTTCTCCCTTTTACTCTCTCTCTACAACTCTCTTCCCCCTCTCGCTACCCCTCTTCTTCCTCTCCCTTCTCCCTCTTCCCTTGTTGAGCCTTGTTGGCGTGGGCTCTAGTTCTGTTCCTTCGCTCAGTGAACCCAGGGTAAAGAGGGTCTTGTTACACCAGTACTGGCCCTTCTGATAAAGCCCAGTATTGTGAAGGATAATCCTCAGAAACAATCAGGATTTCACACAGACAGCACCGTGTGTATTTCTGCAGTCCCTAAACACAAATATAAACACCCCAAGAACATTCACACACACACTCCCATACAGCCAAACATACGTAGCGTACAATCGCTCAAACACACAACACTCCAGGTCAGAGAATGTATTGTTACTGTGCGCTGCACTCATGTGGTGGAAGTAAATATCAGGACAAAACTCACATCAGGTTACAAACTCTCTCTACAGGTTGTTTTCCTTCCTTTGTACTGTATAATTGCCTTACCCTGGTGTGCACTGCTTCCTCTACTTCACTACTAAAGCCAGCTAGCTACCTCACCACCGATGACTGACGGACACCAGAGATTGGGAAAGGGGAGCAGAAGTAACAGTGTTATAAACGACCTGGAATGGGAATGTCCTTCTTCTCTCTCACTCCCATGTTTATGTATGGAAGGAACCCAGCTCTTAAGCTGCCCACATTTGGGTGAGCCGTGCTCTTAAATAAACATGGGCTTTGTTGGGATAAACCATTGTCTATCCTCTATTGTCCCGCGGGATCAGTGAGGTTCTCAGGTACTCACCTGAATGGAGGGGGGACAGGTCTGCACACGTCACGGATGGAAGTTGGAAGACGAGGCCAAGAGAGGGAGCGAGGGTGGCTGGAAGTGCTGTCCAGACAGGCAGGCTCCTCCTGGTGCCTGGAATGCTTCCATACGGCTGTCATCATTCCTCATCATTCCTCATCATTTCCGGTGATTGCGGAGGTTTCCAGAGGATTCCCGACATCAGTTTCTCCATCCATCACTGGCCACCAAAGGGAAGAGGAACAGTAACTACAAGAGAGACGTTGTCATAACTCAACACCCTCGGGTCACACTAATAACCATGGTCACAGCAGGCAGACGGATCGCTGTGAGACCGTGTCATTCTGTCAATGGGCCAATTACTGCAATAGCTGTTAACACTCACATCCTGTGACCTTTGGCCTAGTGTGCCTGTACACCTACTTTAGAATAGGGTGTTATAAGCAGGCTGTACAGTTTGAGAGAAGTATAGAAACTAAGTGGTTGAGCGACATGTTTGCCACTGTTCTAATGAGGACAGAGATAATATAAGTGGTTCATGCGTGTGGATGTCACCCCATTTTAACACCGATTATTGTCTTTGTCTTGTATCAGCGCTCAGCGTGACAACACCTTGTGTATCCAAGCCATTCCTACATCTTGGCTTAACTCATTGCCAAGACACACACACACTCTCTCACATACACACGCACACACATACACACGTTGGTCCCTGTGGCCTCAACCCCACTAGGTTGTCCAGTCCTCCTTGTTGTTTCAGCTGTGAACACGGGAGAGGAATTACTGGTACTACCACTGCACTGATACCACCTTCCTCCCCATCACTGACACCACACACATACTGTACACACATGCACACTGTACACACATGCACACTCTCAAACACACCACACACACACATTGTACTCCAATTCTTTGTAATAGTTGACACCCTGTATGACCCAAAAAAACATCTCACAGCACCACGCAACAGCAACAATACGGGAAAGCCATTATGTCAACGTCAAC
Source organism: Oncorhynchus nerka (assembly GCF_034236695.1). Lineage (NCBI taxonomy): Eukaryota > Metazoa > Chordata > Actinopteri > Salmoniformes > Salmonidae > Oncorhynchus > Oncorhynchus nerka. The sequence goes on along the minus strand of NC_088421.1, from coordinate 26,154,288 downwards.
GACATAATTGTTTGCAGACATTCTCTAAAATGGACTGGTCTAGTGTCAGCTCATCGCTGGCAGACTGCAGATGACTAAGTGCAGAGAAATGGAGAACTGCAGAGCAGATACATCTGTTACTCTACATGGCTCTTCAGCCTCTATAAACAGACCCTGGATGTGTCTCAAGTGCACCCTATTCCCTACCTAGTGCACTACTTTTGGCCTGGGCCTTGGGGAATGGGGTGCCATTTGAGATACAGGCACTGAGTGTCATGTCATGGTAACATGTCAGAGTGTGAGGGAGTGTGAGGCTCTGTGGACTGACCCTGACCCTGGGACCCAGATGGTTGGTTTGTCTCTCCTCCCTCGTCCCCGACACCTCACTGTTCCTTACCATGCTTCCACTCTCCAGCCCTTGTTTTCACATTCCAATCTGTCCTTAATGACCCACAATGCCTGGCATATAGTATATACACACAAGCATGCATGCACTTGAGTACGTAAACACAAACACACACCCACAGGCATGCAGACACATACACACACACACCCACCCACCCACCAGACATGCACACACCCACCCACCCACCCACCCACCAGACATGCAGACATACACACACACCCACCCACCCACCCACCAGACATGTAGACACATACACACA